>NW_027114392.1:720143-722016 GCF_000696795.3 Halyomorpha halys | reverse complement strand
TATAAAATACAGTATTTCATAAATAAAAATAAAATAAAATTAGAACATATTTATGTTTTATATCTAAGTCTGTAGAGTCAAAAATGTATTAAAATGTTGAAATTTTTCTAAAAAAGAGAACCTTTAATTGAATCTTTCCTAAGGTTAGTGGAAATGTATTTCGGACCACTGTGCAGTAATCCATAGATATAGTAATAATAAGCAAGTACGATAGGTTAATTAATTTTCTATTTACATAGATTCAGTTGGCAATACACTTCACTAAGCAGTGTAGGACAGTATGGTATAATAAACCGTGTTGGTAAGGTATATAGTTGGCAACATTGGCTCATGCTGCTAAGACGTGACAACGTTGAGATTTTCAACACAGAATTTTTTATTAGCCATGAAAATGTCTGCTTAAATGTTTTTCCGTTGATTCTATTAAGTTTCTACAAAATTCATAGACAATGACTCCGACTGGAGTGAAAAAGTTCCTGTTATAAAAGTTCATACATACTAGTTCATCACTGTGAGAATTCTCGCATTAAATATGTTTTCTGCTTCTATTTTATTCATTCGAAATATGAGTAATATCATTTATCATATGTAATATTATCAAGAAAGTTTATTCAAAGAAGCAACTTGCTAAACTGCACTTACTTTACAATGGTTACCTTTAAGTAACGATTTGTATTAAAAGAAATTACGATATAAGAAATTATTATTATTGGCACGACAGACCGTGGAGGTCCAAGGCCTCGCGTGATGTACGAAACACATCGCGCTTTATGACGTGGTTTTCATAGGGTGGCTTCGTCACTCCCACGCCTATTTTTGCGAGTGCCACCCGTTGGCTAACGGGCATCATAAATGCAGGTTATGAGTGAGTATTGTATAATTATATGTTTGAAAAAATCCCGGTCAGGGCCGGGGACTCGAACTTGTAACTTTTGGGTTTGCAGATAGGCGCGTTACCTTGCTGCTACCGTCACCCCCATATAAGTTTTACCCGTTTACTTATATACGAATTATAACGCCCCTGAATCGTAAACGCCGATACTTCATAGCTGGGCCGTACATGAACGGATACTACCTATGTTTGGTGGGAATCCGCGGGTTTGAATAATTTGAGGCATAGGAATTGAAAATTGGAGCCGTTAACTAAAAAAAAAAAAGAGAAATATTCAGAACTGGCTTAAAATATTTAGTGCAATATTTCAGCTCAAGTTGTTTTAATCATTATATCATTGTGGTGCATGAGATATAGAATATATGAATCGAGCTTCAGCTCAAAACATTGTTATATAAGCACAGACGGATAGACTAAACCCAATTATTTTCAGGATCTCTAGTTCAACGTGTTTCAAAACATTCACGATATCCTGTTCAATAATTTAAGCCAATAAAAATAAAATGATGTACATGACGAAATCTATAAAACTCAGTATGAATCGCCTCGATGCGCCGACTTACATCTACCAGTGTTCTAAAACCTCTCATATTTTTTAATGACTTTTATTTCAGTTCTAGTAAGAATTTCAGGGTTGAAATTGAGATTCGTCACTTCTACATGAAATCATCTTTTAATATCTCATACGTAAAAATCCATCGCATCTGAGAGCTGGATGAGGGGTCTATACTACAGTAAAACAAATATTTTCGATTAAACCAATCAAAACAAATTTTTAATTAGGGTCCTAGATCTCAAATTGTTAAATTAACGTAAGTAATAAAAGAAACTAGTATTTCGGATTTCAAGTTAAATGTTAGCACGTTTTCCAATAGTTACTAACACAATAACTAAACGTATAAAAATGATAAATTGTTTATTATATTCTTTCTAAAAGTCGGAAATACCAGGGCATTCAAAAAGTCCTGTCGTTTTTCGTTT
>NW_027114392.1:712671-719023 GCF_000696795.3 Halyomorpha halys | reverse complement strand
TGGGCTTTACCATCTCGTTGGGAGAAGGTTACCGACTGTAACGGTGGATATTTTGATGAATAAAGGTGATTATTTGAAAATATTTATTTATTTATAATTTCCCCCAAAAAAACGACAGGACTTTTTGAATGACCTGGTATTATCAACAATTTCAAACCGAAATACCCTATGTTTAATTCTCTTTCTGAGATACAGCCCTTTATAAATTAATAATAAAGAGTCCCAAAATACATAAAAGTAGTCCCTTGTTTTATAAAATATCACTAAAAATATTCTTTTTACAAGAATGGAGAATTAATTTGATGTAAATTTAATTACCATATTTACATTTGTTTTCTCATATCTACTTTTCTATTTTTGCGTTTTATTGCGTCTTCTGTACATTTTCAACGTTTATAGTTTACATAATTATTTTATTCTTATCATTGTTTATTTTATATTAATACTATTTTATTTCTTCTTTTCTTTTCTTTTTATATAATTTTCTTTTCACTTATTTTTACATTGTTTTAACCCTATCTCTATTTACTTTCTTTTATCTTATTATCTAACTATCTCAAAATGTTTTTAGTTCTTTTTGTATCTTTTTTTAGCCCTGACGAAGCTCTACAAAGTAGGCCAAAAGCTGGAAAATAAATAGTTGTTAACTATTTTTGTTCTTTGTTTTACCGCAACCCTGACCATCTTCTTCATATTTGAAATTATACGAATAATTATATATATAAATTTAATTAGCTTTCATATTATACACATTATATATTGTATCATGACTGAATATGAAGGAGATTGTCGTGGATGCGGTAAAAAAGAAACGTTTGAATGATATATTTTTAAAAAACTTTTTTTTTTAATGATTATTTTGTTCATTTTAATACTGAACTTTATTGGCACAGTCTCTTAAAAGGTCAAAATATTTTTAGTTGATTTGTATCTTTTTTAGAACCGATTAAGACCGGTGAAAGTAGGGTGAAAGGTCGGCAAATGAATAGTTGATAAATTGAGCACCCCTGACCATCTTCTCCATAATTAGCCTTCATTTCAGCCAATAATTAATTAGAATTAATCTCGATGATTCTTTAAAAATGGCTAATACAAACAATATGTAAAAATTAGAATTTAAGAGAGAAAATATAAGTAGAATTGTTTTTTTTTTTTTTTTTTTTTAATTATTGCTAAACTAAGATCCTGACATAATAGCTTGCAGAAATAATAGTACTGCAATATTTAAAAAAAAAAGTACAAATGGTAATCATGGAACTTTTATTAAACTGTTAAAACAAAATACATGTATAAAAAATATCACCCTATTCTGTAAATTCGGTTTAAATTATATGATTATTCTTTTTAATACAATTTAATAGTTATAGCAGATTATTTTCAATTTTTTTTCCACTGTTCTATTTTCTCTCTATATATATTTTTTCAATTCCATTTTTAATTTTGTTGATAATCTCTCATTTTTTAGAGCATTGATCCATTGATAAAAATTACTTCAAATTAATTTTTCACGCAACAAAGAATATGTCTGGCGACATTTTACAAAAAAGAAGACCATTTTTAATACAATTTGAGACTTTTTTAATTTATGAAGTGCCGTATTTCAGGAAGCAATGGTTTGAAATTCTATTTTAATAGGAAAAGGATAGGCTGTTAGTCAAGCGCATGGTTCTAGAGTTTTTTTTAGTAAGAATTGAAAAAGGTGAGAAAATTACACTTAAAATGCGAAATATCGTTCTAGTTTGTTTAAAAGCAAAATTTGTAAGTAATAAATGAAGGTCTTGGTACTTGTTCAATGTTTTGGATCAAAATTTAATTATTTTTTTTGCCGTGTTATTAATTACGCTCCATTTATTTAATTACGCTGGTAATTAGGTTTAATTATTTCTTATTACTAAATATATTAGCCATATTAAATGGATTTACTTAATTTTTTCCCTCTGGATTACATGTGGAAAAATGTATAAAAATTACCGCTTCTGGATAAAAATATGAAGCAAGAGTAATCGTTTTGTTAGATCTATCGAAATCTTGTACTTAAAACCTTTTGGTATCATAAGAACAACGATTTACCGTCAGAGTTATATAATTTAGGTGTGTTATATACTTACTAAATTTAAGCTAATAATCTGACTAAATAATTAATTGAACCCATAAATGTATTATTTACTAATAATTTCTGAGGATCGGTACTAAAACAACAAATTTAAATCAAATTAATTAACAATTATATATTTTTTAAATAATTCTAGCGTAACAATTAATTTCAGTTTTAAATTAATAAATGAATATTTCATTTAGTAATGTGTTGGAAGTGAGGACGGTGCTGAGATCTGTTGGCTGACTGCGCAACCCACTGCTGCTTTCCTTCGACGACTGCCCGCGTATTTTGAACTTAAGCAACTGTCCAAACCAAATCTTATTTAAATATTCAAATTTAATAACTATTATTTGAAATTTCGTTGTTATATTCTCATAATAATATTATTCGTAGAGCAGTATAATGATATTATGAAAATACTACAGTTTTGTGTTCCTATAGATTATCACAGACACTAACACCATATGCCACAATGGAACGATAAAGTAGATTGATTGGAGTGCTTGGACTGAAGATAATTATTAGCGTCTTAATGATATTATCCGCTCCATTGTTTGTTTTTTCAAATAAAGATAAATGAATTATCCATACGTGTAACACATATTTTATAATAAATATCACAATGTACTTATTAAAATAAATCCCGAAAATCTTTCTTACAATGAACAAAAAATGATCAATAACTCACCTAAAAAATTAAAAAAAAAACATTTTTAGTATATTATGAATTCACTTAAAATATCAACTTTCCTTAAATTAATATATGTATGTATATGTACATGTATAAGGGATGTATGTACTACAATCGATATAAATTATTTTATTTGTTAACATAATAAATAGAAAACAATAACATAATTTAAGTTATCAGGATTATTAGTTTTCCAAACATTATTATAAATAAAAATAAATATAATTGTATCTTATTAATAAAAATGTTTTTAAAAAAAAAAATTTAAAATCAATATTGTAAATTTTTACTATACTTTATTGGATTTTAGATCCGAAGGAATCAAACAATCAAGGAAACACTTCCTGAAATACTGTCCTTCCATGTTCCAATTGGCCTGGAGTGATGGTCAGAAGCCACATTAAGATATGCCGCAGAATTTTGTGTGATTAAATGTTTTGTCTATTTTTTAAATTTCTTTTTCTGCAATATTTTCTCACAAAGCTACGCTCTGTGTTAAACACATCTGCTACAAACAACATCTTGAAATGCGACTAATCAAACAACCGAAAAAAAGTCACCGATTTCTGCTAATTCAATATTTAATTTAGAAACCCTTAAACTGTTATAAGCCCAATTGGTGCAAACAGAATTCAAAGGAGACCATCAAATTCATGGCTGATTCAAGCCTTTTAATACAAAATCTATTAAAAGATCACCTATTCTTTTTAATCCTTCACTAACTAAATCATAGCAAAGAAATATCCATATGTAGTAATTTTATAATTTGCCCGAAACATGTACTTTCACTTTCAATATTCTTCTAACAAAAACCTGCCAGTTTCTAATCTTGCTTCCTCATCGATTCCTGGTAATTCTGCTAGAGAGAATGTCAGATGGACATATCGCTACAAAACACAACACAGAGGGCTATTGGAATATACTGAGAAGTGCAGTCGTAGATCGTGAAAGTTTGTCGTTAGTAACTAAAAAAAAAAAATTATAATTACATACCTGTTAAATAATATTTATTTATTCAAGATGATTCCTAGATTATTCATAGTTTATTTACCAGGATAAATTAGTCCCATTTGCATTTTGTACTATTAATATATGTAAAGCTCTCATGCGGAAGATTTGAAAACAGATAGTTGCACAGAATAAATATAGATGAAACCGAATTGTATTCTGCCAACTACAATATTAGCCAAGATAAATCCGATTAAGCTTGGTCTTTAAACATAATAAAAAAAAACACACACGTACACATAATATTTATTGGTCTTATATTGTATTTCAAATAGGCGAGTCAAGTTTATCATTACATCATTATTAACAGACTATGTGATTTTTACACCCTAAGTACTTAATCCAAAGATTAACAAGCGGCTTACAAAAAGCGTAAAATAAATTTTACAAGATGATAAGGTAATTGGTTACGAACGTAATCTATTTCAATGAAAAATGTCGCCTCAGGTAAGAAAAGGAAAATAAACGTGGTTATATTAAATCTCCAATTAAATATGGAGGCCCTAAAAATAATTGTTTGTTACTTTTTTTTTAAAGGCAATCCACAGTGAAGGTGATGTTTATGCAGTTATCTACAGGTGACCAGCCTATTCTAACCATGGTGGAGGGTCAAGTTTTTCATTTTGTGGGACCGCTACTTAATGAAAAAAGTCAACGACCCAGGTACGATCAAACCGGTGCCGCCACAGATCTCAGAGCGATACTAGGTACCTAGCCATCCAAGCCACAGTGTAATATTTAAAATGAGCTTTGTTGTTAAATATCTAAAGAAAGGCGGGCAATTAAAATACAGTAGAAATGTTGAAAGACATGATTTTTAATTTTAATTTATTTGCTATATACAATTGTATTAAAAAATATATACAACTACTAAATTTGATGTCATTTATACAATGGCATGAGGGAAATCTCAATGATAGAACTCCAATAATATTTCTACAGGAGCAGAAATCAAGGCCATCTTCTTTTCAGATACCTAGGAGGATTATGAGGTGAAGGAGAAGCCATCTCCGTAGTTGTTGGTGGTTAGGAATAATGGATGGATTAGTTCTGGCCAAATCGGTAGCATACTGAGCATTGAGCACCTGATGGATGATTTGATTTGTGACAAATTACGGACTTTAGATTGTAAGAATTGGATACGAGAAGAATTCGGTAGTTTAATGGAGCCCCAAAGGTCAACTCCGTAAGTCCATATAAACCTTATTATAGTCACATAACTGAGTCTTTTGAAATTAGTTGGAAGTTTAGACCGTTCGAAAGACAAGATTATACACAGAAAATAAGTCAAATGAATTATATTTAATACTTTGGTTCATAAAAGATGAAAAATATGGTAGGGGTTTCGAAGGATTAAATGAAAAGAGAATAATAGAACCTGACATAGACTTATGCAGATATCTTGAAGGTTTACATCTTCATAGACGAACAGGAAGTTAAATTAGAAGAATAAGATCGATACTGAAATAGTGTACATTAACTTAGGACAGGGGAAGAGCACAAATAAGTAAGCCACTGATAAGAAATTGAACATTTTTCCCCAATAAAATCAGAGATTAAATAAGTGTGTTTATGCGGCAAGATTTTAAAGTAATTTGTTAATTCGTAGACAGCGTTTGGAAATATTTTATCCGAACGATTAGATGGAGGAAAGATACCAGGTTAGGTGCCTGTATTAATTCTAGGAGAAATTTCTAATAGCTATAACAATGAAGAGAATCAAAGGATCCAAGACAAACATTTGCTAACCTCTCTCCTTGCTGTAGAGGAGCTCAAATCGATGGGAGGCGATATCCATGCTCCCCAACTAAAATCTTGGTAGTAACCGCTCATTATTGAGCTATGGTATCAGTGGTTAGAAAATTGTCAAGATACATTTTATTTTTCATTAAATTTAGTGAGTAATGATATAGTATTTTAACCAAGGATAGATGATGTTTAAATCTGTATAGGTGTACAAGTGACCTATCCACTTATATTAGAGGGAAATAAGTTTCTGAATTTAGCAAGGATTGAAAAGTAGAGCTGAGAAAGATTTTCAGAGCTGATATAAGTACATCTTTTGATTCGGTAATGTATGTACTTTTAGAAATATAAGAAGAATAAGAGAAAATAAAATTAACTTTTTTTTCTGCTTTTCGCTATAAGCAACAAAATTTAGTGTGAAAATTCATTTCAATCATTTATGACTAATTCAGGAGACAACGATTCATATTTTCTGTATTTATTGGTCCTTTCTTTACTGATAAGTTATAGCAACATTTGTTTTTTAATTAGATTTGCTTTTGTCATCTACACTTTGTGCAATGAATTTTTTTTTATTTTGTTTTTGCGTTATTTTTATAATGTTCTACTACTTTGATTTTTTTTATTTCTGATTTATTTATTGATAATTTTGGTTAATTTGCATCAATTATGCGTCAAACGTATGTTGCAGATCACTAGAGTGGAGAGGTATGAAGGAGTGTAATAGGGAGAATAGCATATTGCAGAAGAGGGAAATAGAAATTTGACTTTGTGCGGGAAGAAGGATGGAAAACACACACACACATATA
>NW_027114392.1:692738-712621 GCF_000696795.3 Halyomorpha halys | reverse complement strand
TATATAAATGTTTGGTGGGTCATGAAGATCATTCAATGATACAACATTATTTAGGCGACGTTTTGCAACTTTTTTGTTTGCATATTCATGCCAATTGTCTATTACATTGTGATCATACTGTCTCCAGGTTTAGACTTTTTTTAACCTCAAATATTTCTTTTTTTAGAAAAAGAAATCAATTTTAGTTGAGATTCTATCGATTGGAATAAACGATTTAAAAGCAATCAATAGAATAATTGAATGAAATAAATATTTCTTAATCAATTATTAAAAAATAAAAAAAAAGGAAACAATTCCAACTGGAGTTGCTGTTGTCAATGTTAATGTAAAAAAAAAATCTGTGAAGTAAGGACTATTGAAAGTGGTATTCCATGGTAATTTTATTTTATTTATACTGTATAAACCCAGTAACATATACAAATGAGTACAAATTTAAAAAAAATAAATAAAAAATGACAACAAATACCATAGAGTAGTATTTATGAAACCAAGGAATTTTATTAGTACGAAAATCTCCAGTGATAATAAGGCTAAGATGTTTCTAGAATGTTGAACATATAAATGCATAAATTAAAATTGTTACAAATAAAGCTACTAAAAATTTAAATAAATCTGTACTGCTAAAACCCAAGAAGGGTCAGGGGTGTAGTACTTTGTAAGGAAATACTGTTACTAGACCAACGGTTGTGCAAGGAGGTGATTTCGTAAGAATCACTCACGACCGCCAGAATTTTACCCAAGTAAGGGCACTCCCTTAATCAGGCTGGGTGGAACCTCGAGGGCTCCCGAACCCACAGGACTGACTCACGGCTACTTTGAAACAGGAAAAAAAAAATTGTATCTAGAGTTTATAGCACAATGCCTTACCAATGAGCTACACACTCCCAAAATACAATATATATAATAAAATAATATTAATAATAAATTAATAAAGGTACATATCCCAATAGGACTTAAATTACAAACGTTAAGTACAATCTCAAGCTTACATATTGATAATAATTTATAACCTATAATATTATTTTATATAAGAAATAATTTATATGATAGGAAACTTAGTAGAGGTATTATGTGGTTACAAAACAACAATATAACAGTTAAGGTTTCTTATTTAATATTTTACATTGCTAAAAACAGTAAAAAGTAAAGATAATTAAAAGTTAATTGATTTATTCAAAATTTTGTATAATTTGTTTTTAGATGAGATAAACTTATTATAATATAAAAATGATAATAAAGCATCATTTATGGTAAAATGTATGGAAAACTTTTGAGAGGAATTATACCAAAAGTAAATGTTGCATGGTTTGATGGGGAAGGACATAAAAGCTTATGTAAAAATATATTTATTTAGTGAATATTACTATTCGATGTTGATTTTACGCTTAAACAATTGTATGAAGTAGTTCTTCAACTAAATGCCAGATGCAATCTCACTTAAAAATGCTGGTTCGTTTAATGAGTGGACTGCGATTTGATTAAAGGACTTGAAACTGAACAAAGATGGATTTATTTACAATTTATAGGTTTGTTAGACAAGAGAGAAATGCTAAATATTAAATACTAAATCAATGATGATTACAGGTTATGAAGGGTTGGCCAAAAAAAAAAAAAAAACATGTGAATTTTAATTTATAATTTTGAAGTGAGGAGAGCAAAAACGAACTGAAGTTATTAGAAATGAAACAGAGTGCAGTTACCGAAGGGGACCTTATGTGGAAGAAGGCGGGATCCTCTCCATTCTTGTTTTCTCTTCTCCCGCTGTTACTCTACTCTCCACCCGTCGGGAGGCCGCTTTTCTGAGTTACTCTTGCATCACAATCTTCATTGAAGATGGAAGAAAATCAGATAGAAAAATATGGCTCTTTCTCTTCTGATTTTCGCCACAGCTCTAGCGAGTTTCTTTTGTTATCTCGGCAACATGGAGCGCTGGTGTTACAAATTGCAATTAGCCTTACGTTTAAATGGAACTGTTTGAAGCATGCCTTCACCTTAATGCCAGGAACACTTCACTTTTGGTTGGCTGGTTGGGTTTGATTGGACTGTATATATATGAAAAATAACACAGAATTGGATGAAAATAAAACTCTATTATATAAATTACAAGTGGTGTAGGAGGTGGCCGAAAGAAAACATTTATGATTAGATGGGTTAATAAATTTTGAATGACCGGGCTATGGAAATTGTAGATATAAAATTGAGGTGGTTGATGATGATGTGGATGTTAACTATTGCTAGATGGACTTACTCCATGCTTCCTTCTTCTCTCCACATTCTTATGCCTCTCTCTCCTCTGCTTCTGGGAACAACTCCAGGAGTTCTACTCACTCATGGTAGATTTTCCTGATGAGAGATAAAAAAGAAAAAAATGGACTGCTTCTGGCAGAAGACAAGATGGCTATCTCTCATCAGCCGGGTTACTTCTTTACCACCGAGAGCGCTGAAGGAGACAAGCTTTTGTTGCTGGCCACATGGGCGCTGGTAGTGCCTTTCTGATGGGAGCCCCCCCCCAATTCAATTCAGACCATGGCGCTAGTATTGCCTACATTATGGCAGCCTTTTCAATTCAACCTTTCGGTTCTAGTTACCCGGAACAGGAACAATAGTTCATAGGAAGCTATTTAGGTACAATGAAGCAGCTAAAGACGTCCACTTACTTTTGCTACAGTCTTGTTGATTGACCTGTAAGTGGCAATAGGCCTTGAAGAGTTAAATTGTAACAAAACCTAAGAAATATACACACAGCACATTGTGTTTTTGCCAGCGATGGGTGATCAATGAGGTTATTTTTATAGTAACTATAAGCCTTCAGTTTTATATTTTCCGTCCGGCGTGTAACAAATTCGAATAATGAATTAAATTGTAGTCTTTGAAGTGAAATGAAAATCATTTTTTCTATGAAATCAAAGGATAATTATAAATGATATTATTGTAGGCTTGAAAAATAATGAAAATGATAAGAATCCTTTGGGATACCTTTGAGTAAAAAATTCCAGTTAGAGGGCGTTCATTAGGACTTCCTTCGGCTTCCACTGTTCACCGAATAACAATAATTAGTACGAAGGAAATCATGGTCGACTTTCTTTAGTTGTTCTTTTTTTTTTTCGTTGAGGACAGTGATTAAAATTAATATAATTTCTTCTTAGCTGACAACGGAAAATATTGATTCAATAAAATTTAAGTAATCATAATCATAGATTTTCGGATTGGAAAATATTTTCTATTTATGGTTTTTCAAAACTTTATTTAGGGAAAAACGACAGACTCATACAAGGATATGGTATTGATTGTCACACTAGAGTATTTTAACATTCCAAATTTAAAATTTATAAATTATAAAATTATTTTTTAAACTATATAATATTATTTGTTAAAACTAAAAAAATCCGAAAGATAAGAAAAGTTCTTAACTGAATAAAATCTTTACTCCTCTCATGGAATTTACAAAATATATAAATAATAGCCATTGACCAGTAATTGTAATTATTGTTGATTGTATTTTCTTAATAAAAAGAATTATTGATTAATTTTTAATTTGTTAATCGTTTAACTATTAGCTGTCGATGAGTCCTAAATTAATTAAAATAGTTGATACCACACCAAAAATGACGGTATTTCCAACATCGGATTTCTAAAAATGAAACAAAATACAGTTCCGATATGAGCATTTATTTAAAATTTATTATATTTATAAATTAATCAGGAATAAATACAATAAGTAATGTACAAAACGATAAAAAAAACAGTCGAAAATTATAGACTTACAATAACGAAACTAAAATTTATATAATTGACAACTAAATTGAAATAAAATTATAAAGATTACTTGTCGATAATAATATAGAATTTCGTGCGTAGATAAGAGACACGCAGAGGTTTTAGGCGAAACAGATAACTGAAAAAGGGTAATGTAATATTTTCGTTGTTTGTTTGTTAGTTTTGAAAGGGCGTTTAACTGCCTGGTCATCAACGCCCGTTGGTTATTGGCTCTGGTAAGGCCTAGTTATACCATAGTTATAGCTTTGGTATGGTGTACTCATCCGCACCAATTATAATTAAATTTGTGGGAATTATAATTTGTTTAATAATCGTTACGATATTGGAAAGTATGGTGAAAAGCAGATAAGTGACTGTTCTAATTTTAAAAATAATGCAAGCTAAATAAATAATTATAATAATTAAAGGCTGGTTATTAAGTAAGTCTGATGGATGAATTTAATGCCTTTTTCTATTACAGATTCATCGTTTCTCAGCCCCATTAGAACATTTGTTGGTATCCCTAATTGGTTCAGAGTTGATGTGTAGTGACGACATTCTTCAAAAATGTGTTTGACGGTCAGATTGCTATTACATTTTGAACATTTTGGAGGGGCCTCTCCTGTTTTGAGGTGGATGTGTGTCAATCGGGTATGTTCTATTCTGAGTCGGGTGATCACTACTTCTTCACGGCGTCTACTTCGGGTTGATGTAATCCAGGACTTCACATCTGTCTTTATAGGTTTCAACTTACTGGGTGGACTTTCATCCCACATTGCCTGCCACCTTTTATTAATAGATTCCTTTAAAAGGCGAGCAAGTTCCTTTGCAATATTTTCGTTATCCCAAGTCTGAAATGAATTATAAAATATTGGCAAATTAAAAAAAAATCTTCATTGCATTTAAACACTAAGTCCTTTTTTTCGAGAACATGTGATAATTAGCAATGACAATTAAATATGGTTGCTCCATAATATACAAAATATTAACGGATCAGATGAGTAAATAAAGGAGGAAGTGGAAAAATTGATCCTCACCATGTAAAATCCTCAATGCTCCTTACTTTGTCACAAATAAAATCATACATAAAGACCTTAATGTTCCCTATGTAACCGATCTAGCCCGAACCAGATATCACTCCTTCCATTATAAACTCTCTAACCACTCAAACCCCCTAGTTTCTAATCTTGCATCCTCTTCCATTCCTGACAATCCTCCGAGGCGCCTGAAAAGAAGATGGCCACGAGACCAGCTAATGTAAAATGTCATTAGAGTGCTAACAATGGGTAGTTTCTCTACACGCCTGTAATACTCCAATTTAACTTAGATCAGATTTACTAAATGTATTATAATGTACAGTTGTAAATAGCAATAAATAAATATTTAAAAAAACTGTTGTATTGTTAGAAAAAAAAAAATTTGTTATTCCACCTCTAGAAACACTAGATAGAAACAGAGAAATACTAACTTTTGTACATAATTTTCGCTTTAACTTATATTTATATATTATTTTTCAATCCTCAAAGGGACGCATGTACGTTTCAAGTTAAGTGAAAGTCGTAAGATGCGCGCATCGCAACCAATTTTTTTACTTAATCAAGTCCAATAGGGATTATTCATTTAAAATTTTATTTCCAGGATAATTGCTGATATTTTATAATCAACAAAAATACTCTAACATTGGCTATGATATATTTTTTTATCAGCTTCATCGACTTATCAGCCATCTAGAAAATAAATCTGGATAAACTTTTAGACCTCCCAATCTGTTGAATATAACTGTGGCCAGGAGATTATTTTTGAACTCATTTGGTATAGTCGGATACAGTTTCCCCAAAGTTAGGGCAATAATGACATTATTCGTTACATTTAGCCAGTGTGTAGGGCTCGGTTAGGCAGCATGGCAACTCTAGATAAAATGAAATATAATCTTTCTTGCCTGAACAGAGTTGTTATCTGCACAACCAACTCGTCCAATTTAGTGCGCCCACTTCCCACTGGCGCTCCAACCGCATTCAAACCTAGTATTCGATTTCGTTCTCTTTTATTAATAAGTTTGAAAAAATATCTCAAGTTTTCTACTACCATCCTTTACGTTTTTAAATAACGAAACATCTTGATGTTTATATAAAAATAAGACAATTTAAATAATATTCTGCGAAAAACTATATAATTTTCAATCTTTTATCATTTAATTGTAATGGTATTTGTGTTCTCTTGTAAATGAGATAAAGCATATCATTTCCAAACGTTTTAAATTTAAAAAAATATTTTCAGATTGACATTTTTCACAATTTATCCAAATTCAGCATTTACAAAAAATTATTAAATTTCAATGAAGAAACGACTTTTTTTTAAAAAAAAAAAAAAATATTTTAAGGTATTAGACGAAAGAAGTATTCATAAATCTCATCCAACCACGACCAACCTGAGAAAGTATTTGTATTTGATGGACACAAAAATGGGGACGAATAGCCTAAGTCCTACAAAATATAAGTCAAAGATGATATTTTAAAATCATCGTGATCCTAGCATAGATTCATAAACGATCGTAGGAATAAATACACTATTTTCTAAAAATGTGTAATCAATTTTTTTTGGCATTCAAGATGTATTAAATTTAGGTGAAATCATCTCTTTCAATTCACATTTCTTACAAGATATACCAATTTGATTATATTCCTTTTTAAGCTACTATTTTGGCTTCAAATTTGAGATAAAAAAAATTTCAATTAAAATAAAGCTCTATTTGTTTTAATTTATAACTTTTGATGTTAACTTTAGGATCTCGAATTTATAGAGATTACAATAAGGAAAAGAATATATATATATGTATATATATATATATTTTTTTTTTCCAAGCGTGAACAAAGTGCTCATGGCGCGACCCTACTCCGGGTTAAAAAGTGTATACTTTACTTCTTTTGATTACATTGTGTCTCATTATAACTTTATGAGGTAGAAGAAAAATATCTCTTAGGGTACTGTGTTGAAGACCTTAAATTCTTATGATGAAAATTGACTGAATTTAGCTTGACTCATTTCAGCTTTATTATGTAGTTTTTTTTTGTTTTGTTTTTTTAAGAAACTACAAATAAAAATACCGTAGTTTCAGAGGGATTTCATTTCAAATTTACTTTTTTATACTCCAACCACCATACCTAACATAACCAATCGATCTGCGGTACGAAATACATAGAGTACGTTAATATATAGAAATATTAAAATAAAAAAATACATACTTTGATGTATTTTTATGAATCCTAATTAATTACTCTAAAATTTCCGTCTTGTTAAAGACGGATTTTTTTCATACACAGATGAGTTAGTGGTGAAGTATAAAGTACATTTGGATTACTATTGTCTGAAATAATAATCGTATTTATTACCATCTATAATATATTGTAATGTTACTCCATGATTGAGGGACGTGATAGCCGTGGGTCCCAGACGGTTTGGGGCGCAAGTCCTAGTAGGCTCGGTTCCGACCGTTGTGGGTTCGATTCCCACATGGGGCAGTTAAACATTCATTTTTTGGCGGCCCCGAAGAACGAATCTTGACACTCCCACCTTGGTTAGTACGCGGCGGCAACCTAGGTAAGCCGTCAGGGGTTGGCAAAAAGTTCCCCCCCTCCCACCAAATACCAGTACCAGAACCACTACTACATGATTGAATATTGGGTCCATTGAATTATAATATCTTATTTAAATACAAAAAAAAAAATTGATTATACAGAAATAAAATTTACTGTCCCCTAAAAGTTGATGAATTTGCAAATTCTGGACTTTTTTTGACATTTTGCATTTTAAACTACTACGGAAGAAAAGTCTGGAATTTCATTTATACTGGAAGAGCTTCCTTCAACTATACATGAAAGAAAGGAAACACTGCTTTGATAGCTGCATATTTATTTACTTTTCTTAATAAAGTTAGATTTGTAGGTACTTCGGAAGACTTTGTACCACTTTATAATAATCTGAGAACCTCTAAAAACACTCAAGACTAAAATTTACAAAAAAGAATAACTTAAATATTTTATGAATAAGACAAATCTTTCTTATTTCTAACATGATATAAATTTTTCTCTGAAATAAAAGGGAAGATAAAAAAAAAAAAAAAAATATCAAAACTGGAACTTCTATTAAATATGAATCTAGACCAAAATAAATTCAAATAATTTTTTTATTTGAACCTGTGAAATAATTACAAACAGCAAGTGAGCAACAATATAAAAGCCGTGGCATGGGTCAACAGCACCCAGTGCTACATCAGACTGAGGAGTCCCTCATTCAACTCTTCTTCAGCTTACGACGAGTTACGTCAGGGATGTCATTTGTCACCATTTACCGTTTAGATTTGTGATGACATTGGAATGTCCATGTAATTTATCGTGAAACCAGTTGTAAGTATTAAGCATGTGGTTAGTTACAGTAGGAATGCGTAGGTCGTTGTGAATGTTCTCGTTTGAAACGTAGTGTTACCGGTTTTAAAAATTGTGATGAAAGGTTTGACTATTTTGAATCTGTATCTTCATGGTCTATAAAGTGGGCAGGCGTAATCTCAAATGGGTTTTAGTAAATAATTGTATACCATAAGTTTCTATCTGAGGGTTCTATCTTCAAAAATCTATTTAGTATGTGATATAATAGTCTCAGTTCGAAATTTGAGTTTTTACGTTTTTATATTTTTTAATTTATTTGAAATTACTATTGTATTGAAAGGATGCTGAAAATTAAAAACAATTAGGTAATTAGCAATTCATCCGGAAACTTGGGACTACATATAAAACAGGTTTACTGGAGTAAATTATTCTAAAGTAGTGCAAAATTATCCGGAGTCAGATTAATTTTCAGAATTTTTTTTCAAGGGGGGAGATTAATAACAAAAAACGATACTTGCTTCTTAGCAATAGATTGAATTTAAACAACTTTGTGGTTAAAATTATATTTATACATCGAGAAAAAATAATCTAGAGATAAAAGTTTTAGTCATTTTGTTTAACAATAAATAAGAGAAGGAGAAAGAAGAATACCATCAAATGGCTGTTTTGCTACTGAAATTTACAGCCACCAATCAGAACGTAAAAGCACCTCTGCACCTTTCGCTACCAATGGTGTGCCACACTCATCAACACGAAACATTTAACATTAGTGGTGCAATTACCATTACCTCCCTACCTAGGATACCTTCCTAAAAGAATAAGTTACTCTCTTTTATTTATATTATTATTTACCTTGTTTACTATTGTTTTTCTATTGCAAACTTTTATTTATTGATAATATTACAATCTGTCACAAACTTGAGCAATGGGAAATAGTAATAATTTTACACTTTCATACGAAAAAAAGTAGATAAATGTAAAAAAATAAATAAAACCTCTATATGCATATAACAAGAAAACAAAAACAAAAAAATGAAATGAACATAACCGAACTAAATAAAATAAATTATATACAATATTTATAATCTTGACCTAAGGTTCCCCGAGGCCACTCTTTCCCCCACGCGTCAGGGGTAGAGTAGGCCCCTTCGAAATCCTAGCGCAGTCCTCTCACCCCGTCACTGGTAATGAGCCAGTGGAGGTTGAGTATGTGCGCTAGAGCCACAATCACTTTACACGAGCGGAGCATTTGGCCATTGCTAGAACTTGTCATGTTTGTTTTGCAAAAAGGTCTCTTGGCCCTGTTTACTATATAAACAAATTTTTTTTTTTAAATAATGATGATAAAAACATGTGGAGAATCTACCCACTGATAGAACTCCAATAACATTTCTAGAGGAGATCTCGAGCACATCTTCTTTTCAGACGGCTAGGAGGATTATTAGGTAATGAAGGAGAAGCCAGGTTAGAAACAAGTGGATTTGGGTGGTTGAGTTTATTATGGGAGGAACGGTATCTGGTTCTGGCCAAATCGGCAACATATGGAACATTGAGGTCCTGAAGGATGACTTGATTTGTGACAAAGTAAGGAACATTTAGGATTTTACGAAGGATTTTGGACTGTAAGAATTGGATTCTGGAGGAATTTGATGGTTTAGTGGAGCCCCAAAGCTCAACTCCTTATGTCCAGATAGGCCTTATAATAGTCATGTAGATCAGTCTTTTGTAATGGATTGGCAATTTAGACCATTTGTCTAGAAAATGTTGCAATAGTTGGAATCCACGAGCAGTTTCTTGTCTTTTTAGTCTTGTACGAGGATTCCATGTCAGTCGTTTGTCGAGATGTAGTCCTAAGTAACGGATCAAACAAAATTTTGATATTTTAAAAGTAATAACTAAAATCTTAAATTTTAATAATGATATATCAGTATTTAATTTTCTGAGGTGCGTTCATCTTTTAGAGGAAATAAATGGAGTATTCATATATAAACTCTCAGTTATTTCTATAAAAAAAAATTTCAAGATGAGATTTCTCAGCGAGAGGGGTTGACTAAGAATAAACTATTTAAGGTGGGTATAATGGTCGTGTATGAAGTGGCCCATAGCCAGGAGTCTCCAATGTTAATGTTGACAAGGGCCATTGTCTAGGGCACTTTCTCTAGACCATTAACCATTTATTTCGCTTTTTCTAGGTAACAGTCCACCCCTTGTGATCTTCATGCTTTAAAATTGTTGAGGGCCAATCTTCGTTCCTCAATACTAAGTATTATATTTCTGTATTGATTTTTTTTAATAAATCATTTTAAAATTATCAGTTTTAAAATACCACTTTGTAAAATAGTACGTACAAACTGCACAATGGTGGTTCAAAACCGAATAATAAGTTTATTCAGCTTTTAAAATTTTATATATATTAGTTACCTACAATACGTATAATGTGCACAATTCTTTATGATTAGAGATGGAAAATACATTCAGATAACAGTAATTTTATATTACATAAAATTACACGTTTTGGTGTTTCCCCACAAATTTGCACGTTTTACTCTTTTTGTGCTCAATATTAATTTTTGTTGCATAAAAATTAATTTTTCACATTATACACATATATGTGTATATATGCCAACATATATTCATTTTGGAATAGTACTAATTAGTGGTTTCAGGAAAATATGAAAAAGTCTCTCTTGAATAAGCTTGTTATGGAGAACATTAAGTGTTATTGCTTTTAACTCGTATTTCCAGTCCGCATCTTTGTTGTGACTATTGGGAATTTATTTTTTTTTTTTTAACATAAAAATTGAAAAGCTAAGCGGAAGAACATAGCAATGTGAAATTTGAAAGGGAATTTTTCTATAAGATATAGAAATATTTTAAAATACTCCTTTCTCCTTGCATATTTTTTCTAAAACTTATAATTAAGGTAGTTTCAACAAGTTCAAAAATAAAATTTCAGTCTTGATGGTAGAGTTGGATATAAAACTATTTAATACATCCAGCTTCAACTTCAGCTCTTTACTTATGTACAAAACTTTAGGTTTTTACTCAGTGGAGTTTAGTTTACGTATGTTCGAATAAACTTAAATCGTGTTTAGAGAGCGTTTGATTCAAAGGTTAGGTATACTCTCTATGTATTAATGTTATAAAGTAAACATTATTCCAGGATTTGGGTGTTTTATACACATTTACTGCATAATTTCGCAATTTTTTTACTGATCTTTTTTCGGTTATGATTAACACTGGTTTACGGGACCCTTCATATGATGGATTTACCATTTTGTGTCGTAAATTAAACTTTAAATCCAAGGAATCAATAATTTTTTCCTAAGCTTCCTAATTTTAAAAATTTTTATATAGTATACCAAATGTTAAATTGACGTACTAACTGATTTCATTAATGATCTTAATGTGTTTACGTAGTCCATAAAATAATTCCTCCAGAGTGAAAGAAAAGTCTTTACTAAGATGCTTCTAATTATTTATCTAAATCGTGAATCAATAATTTAAACTAAAGCGAATTATATGGGCTGAGGAGATATTTAATTTTCTTCTTCAACGAAATCCCTTATGTTTATCGCCAAAGAAATAAGATATTTAGTATGATTGCTGCACTGACAACGTAAGTGTAAAATTTTCAGATACACTGTGTAAAACTTTTAATTATAATATTACTAAGTATATGAAATAAAGTAATTGAATTTGAGAACAGTATTTTTTTATTCTGACCAATCCTCCTCTTCTAACAATTATGAGTAAATTCAAGAGATATAATATGATAATGAACAAAATTATCAACATCAATTAAGATTGCTAGTAGGATACCTCCGAAGGAGATAAATGCGAAACTAACAGTAAATGTTCAAATACGTGATAATTTATATAAAAAAAATAACTTATTTAAAATTATTTTAAACGTGAAGCCTAATATTTTCCAACTGAGAAAGAAATTGAATAAATTGATTTACAAAAGAAAATACGTATTTTCATTTAACTGTCAATTTGATGGATGCTCGTAGAAATAGGTACATAAGAAAAGCCAGTAAACCTAGTGTGAAATCAACTTTCCCTGTTATAGGGGTTTCCAAGTAGAAGTCTGATTACTAATGCACTGGCTGCAAGTCCTTGCGGTCCTGCGATATGGTTGTATTGTAATATTGAAGGCGCAAAACGATTATCCGTGTAAGATTTTGTAAGTTATAACATTATATGTAAATTATTTTTTTTTAGTTTAAAAATAAGCGACTGCTTTACAAGCTTCGTAAATTCCTACCTCCTACATACTTTCTCATTATTCGTTCCTTTCTCACTGAGAGATTATTTGAAGTAAAGCACAATGGTTCCTATTCATCCCTCTTCTTTCAGTCCGCTGGTGTTCCTCAGGTTAGTATCCTCGGTACCATCCTCTACACAATCTATACAGCTGGCATTCCAACCAATCCTAACACTATTCTCACCACGTATGCCGATGACACATGTGTGCTCTCTGTTAATAATAACCCTTTAATTGCACCCTCTTCAATCTTATATCACAGCCCTCGAAGAATGTGTCGTAATTGGAAGATTAAAATAAACTCCAACAAATCCCATCAAATTACCTTTACCCTACATCCAAAAATCTACTGACTGCTCTACAGTATACTTCAATAATGTTGCCCTTACCCCTGTTGAACAGATCCGCTACCTACGACTACATCTGGACAAACGACTAACCTGGAATCCTCACACAAGACTGAAAAGACAGGAAACTGCACGTCGATTTCGACAATTACAGTACACAAACGGTCTAAACTTCCAATTCATTACAAAAGACTGATTTACGCGACAATTATAAGGTCTATCTGGACATACGGCGTTGAGCTAAGGGGCTCCACTAAACCTTCGAATTCCTCTCGTATCCAATCCTTACAATCTAAAATCCTTCGTAAAATCCTAAATGCCCCTACTTTGTCACAAATAAAATCACCCACAAAGACCTTAATGTTCCATTTGTAACCGATCTAGCCCGAACCAGATATCAATAGATCCAATTAAAACTCCCTTTTACAAACTCCATTACAATCCTCCGAGGCGTCTGAAAAGAAGATGGCCTCGAGACCTTATATTGTAAAAATGTTTTTAGAGTGCTACCATTGGCTAGTTTCTCTACATGCTTGTACCATACCATTATGTTTTTCTCAAATTTACTTGATGTATTTATGTACAGTTGTAAATATCAATAAATAAATTTAAAAAAAAAAAAAAAATACGCAGATCTCCGCTTAATTGGCTCTGAAAATATCAGCATTAGGATTTTTCTCACAAAAATTTGTCTTGAAAAAAAAAAGTGTATAAATTCATATACAATAGTAAAATAAAAACACAAGTGTAAATTACAGGGAATCCGTAGTGATGCATCTCCTGGAGAGGAATTCTATTAGAAACTGTTGAACTATAATTAAATTTACTCTGAAAGTATACTACGTTTTCCTGTTCAGTTGTGTTAGATCTTTAGTTGAAGTCACCTCTAGCAGTCATCAAATTAAACTAAGTGGGACAAGAAAAGCTCAAAGGGCCATTGTGACATAGAAAGATAAATTAAAAGCATTACAAAAGTTTTCCCACAAGTTCAATTCTAGGTTAGGAGTAGTGGAATTGTTAAAACACTTGTAGTAAGAAAGTGCACAGTTAAAGATTGGAAAACAGTACTAATAATAAACTATGCGATATTTTGTACAATTCTATAGAAATTTCAATTTAATCTTTTTATAAATTGGTCTAATAAATTTTACTTCATCATATAATAATATAAATATAGCTCTTAGATTTAGGAACGGGTAGCTCAGTGGTAAGACACTGTCGTACCGTCTCCAAGGCTCCGAGTTCGAGTCCAGCTGATAATTATTTACTATTTCTTTGTAACCGTGAGTCAGGACTGTGAGTTTCGGAACCCTCCGGGGTCCACTCAGCTTTATAAGGTGATTACCTTTAATTGGGGACAAATCTGGTGGTTGAGCATGACTATGCACAATCACCTCCTTGTCCAACTATTGTTCAAGAAACAGTATTGGCCTACAAAGTACTGCACCCTGGATCCTTCATGGTTTGTAGTGGACATTTTTTTTTAATAGCCCGTGGATTATTGATTAAATTTATATCTTATTGTATTTGTGGCGCCAGTGAGGGTTCAAAACTTACTAAACTGCTAAGTAATATTAAATAAAACAATTACTAATAAATATTATTTCTCAAGAGAAGATAGTCGGGGGTGTGGTCAGCAAATAAAAAATAAAAAAAAACTTATTTATTAGTGCAGACGTTTCAACCTGAATTTCAGGTCTTCATCAAGGATGATCAGGCAGAGATACTTCTTAAAAAAATAATTAAACATTACAGACAATGTATCAAATTATAAATATATAATTTAAAGTTGAATTTTAAAAATTCAGATAAATTATCAATATTGAACAACATGTATTTCTGAACTTATTTGGTAGTACTTTAACTGAAAAAAAAAATGTTTGTAGTACCAATACTCGAACTCGCAGGTCCTTGATCTCGTCTTGAGAAGTGTAGTAGTATGGTTTACTATACTGCCTGTATGTTCCACGGTGGGATTAAGCAGTAATGCAGGAACCATAAAAAAAGCTGACTTTGTGTCGTGCTGACGGCCGGAATTACTGTGACTGTCTCGGGACTTAGTCCAAGTTTTTAGCATTAAGATATAATACACGTAATATATACGTGATTAATCTTCACTAATACCACAATTCAGCAAATATCTATATTATGGGTACACGGACGTAACTATATATGATTATATATATTAATAAAAAATAATAAAAAAAAAAAAACGGTGGTCACACTTATAAAACCTTGCAATCTCAGCAACACTCCAATAATTAAAAGTGTCGAAACACATATATATATTTTTTAATATCTTTATTGAAATTTACAACTGTTTGTTATGTAATAAATTCAGTAAATTTGATCTTAGTTAAAATGGAGTGTTACAGGCGTGAGAGAAACTACCCATTGATGGTACTCTAATGACATTTTTCATTAGCAGGTCTTGTAGGTGGCCATCTTCTTTTCAGGTCCCTCGGAGGATTGTCAGGAATGAAAGAGGATGCAAGGTTAGAAAATAGGGGATTTGAGTGGTTAGGGAGTTTATAATGGAGGGAGTGGTATCTGGTTTGTGATGTCTGGTAGATCGGTTACATAGGAAACATTAAGGTCTTTATGTATGATTTAATTTGTGACAAAGTAAGGAACATTGAGGATTTTATGAAGGATTTTGGATTGTAAGGATTGAATACGAGAGTAATTCGAAGGTTTAGTGGAGCCCCAAAGCTCAACTCTATGTGTCCAGATTGTCCTTATTACAGTCATGTAGATCAGTCTTTTGTAATGAGTTGGAAGTTTGGACCATTTGTCTAGTAAGTGCTGTAATTGTCGAAATCGAAGTGCAGTTTCCTGCCTTTTCAGTGTTGTATGAGGATTCCAGGTTAATCGTTTGTCCAGATGTAGTCCAAGGTAGCGCATCTGTTCGAAAGGGAAACAAATATTTCATTCTATTTTTATTATCTTTCTGTGTTAGTTCAGCATCGACCGATTGATATTGCCATCTGGTTGGACTTCGTTTCTTTTACTTTGTTGAATAAAAGAAAAAAATATATAACAAAATAATAATTAGATTATTATTGAATGATTGAAAAAAAAACTTTTCGAGTCTCGCAAACAGCATTAAATAACAGTTTTTTTTTTAATACTTTTTCATATTAAATTACTTTTATTTATGTTTTCTTCTTTATCCTCTCTAATGTAAAGCTGAGTTTTTACTCTGATTAAAAACCACTCTTTGTATCTTGAAGACTTCCTTTAGAATATTTTCAATACTCGATGTTTACTTGTGCAACGTTTCGTTGGGTTTTCCCGTCTTCTATTACAATTATTCCTTTGGTTAGTTTTTGGTTTGAAAAGGAAAAGGATAACTTTGTAGTTGTGAGGTCAATGGTATTCAAAGGTGGAGAAATACCTTGAAATGTTGTATAAGTAAATATAGAGTATTCATAATATTCTAATGGAAGTATCTTTTCAACTCAGTATCTTTAATATATAAAGAATAAATAATTTATTTATCATTTATTGTTTTTTCTTTGTGTATCTTTAGTTATATTTTGTTTTTTAGTATTAATTAGATGGTATTTTAAGAGATATGAAACTTAAAAATTCGCTTAGTTTTTTCTATGCCTAGATAAACTTAAGTTTAATATTTAAGTTTAAGGGAAAAAATGCTAATATAATGCAGATACGGCGCGAAATTCACTATTTGTATTCCTGTCCTTATAAATTGCATGCCTTCAAATTGAGGCTTATTTTATGCTGAGGTATTCCCTGAAGGGTAGTGGGTGAGCCTTCCTCACTTCTATCAACGATAGAATATATTTTCATCTTCATGATTTTAAAATATAGAAATGGTTTATTAAATCTTTTTCCTTCTTAAAATAAAAAAAAAAGAATCAGTGACACATAAAGTTGTATCGAGATTAATAAAAAAAATAAAAATTGATTTTTAATTCTGTCACTAATTATTATATATTTTTATTTTCAGTTTTCTAATTTTATATTTCAACATTATAGAACAGCTATTTTCTAAATATTCCAACCCTAAATCAAGTAAAGATCCGGCTTAGGCTATCTTCTAAATCAGATCTAATCAAAAGTTTTTTTTAAAGTTAGGAGCTTACAAAGTTTGAGACTTTGTCGACAAAAGTTCGGGTCGACCCGTCAACAAAGAATGAACCTAACGTTATTGGAACGTTATATGCTTTACACACTATAACCATTTTCTTTATTGTTTAATTAAAATGATTCAAACTAGGGGAATTTTTTTTTATTCATATAATATATAAATGCTATTGACATTCATTTTTGTTACTAATTTCAAAATAATAGTACTCACCAGTTTCTTTAGACTATTAATTCTTCTATTTTTAGAAAAATTAAAAACCCTTAAAACTTCCATTATCCTTTACTAATTAATAACGTTTATGACCCATCTTTTACTCAGAATAATAAATTCAACATTATCAGCAATATTAATGAAATATATATAAATCTAATAATATATAAATTTCAATATAAGAGTAGCATAAACAGGAAAAAAATAATTTCAAGTGCTTATCCGAGCATTTTAATTAATTTATTTATTTCATATATATTCTTCTCAATTTATTGAGACTGGTATTTATTTTTATTTACAGCTGTATTAAAATATATACAACAAATAAATTTGATTTGATTTATAAAATGGCATGACACAGACATGTGGATAATCTACCTATAGATAGAACTCAAATTTTGAATAAAAAATAAAATATTACACGGTGATCACTAAAAACTTTTATATATATTAAATGAATATAAAAAATTAGGAAAACAAAAAAAAGCTGGTATATGAACTTTAAAAAAATATTAACTATGATCATATATATGTATATATTTCTCTAATTTATTGAAGTAGTAAATCATTTCAGGTATATAAGGGTAATTTTAGTTTGTTAAAGTTGTTCAACGATATGGGAACTGGATTTTATATATACGTAATACAACCAGCATATCAATCCATGTTATTGCTCCGACGAGACTGTATCTTGAATGAAAAGAAAACCGACAAATGCCCTTGCGATCGCTATAGGTTCTAAAAGACTTGGTAAAATATGAGAAACGTAAAAATGTATACTGATGCTACGGAATCGAAAGCAAGTTTCCTGGAACTAGAAACCATAGGAAGGCCTCTGAAAGGAATGGGATATGATGCGTCGATGTCTCCGAATAGCAGAAGCGGTATCTCCATACCTGATTGATGCATAAGCCTTAAATGATACAAAAAAAAAAATAAGAAGTATAAGAGAAGGGAAAAAAATAAAAATTATAAATCAATACAAAAAAAAAATAAATAAACTTAAAGTAAAATAATATCCTAACTTGTACATTTCTAAACAGTTATTTCTTTATTATTCAGGATGACAATCCCCTTACTATATATTTCATATGAGTATGTGAAAGTAAAGTCTGACTATTATAATAAAAAACCATGGGAAAACAAGAATTATCAATCATATTCATATTTTACACTCAAGCATTGTTTGTTACTGTTACCAATAAAATATGTTTAATTTTTGTTCACTAACAAAATTAAAGTAATTAAAATTTGTTTGTATTTTTAAAATATGACAGGTTCACTCCATACTTCTTTCAAATTTATTAGGTTCATTATTACATACTTATAGTTCTAAATTCATATCATTAGTATTCATTTTATAAGTTATTTAATTTAATTTCTATTTTTTTTTCTAGAAATAATTTCAAAATTGAAAAATTTTAGTATATAAACCGTTGCAGCTTCCACATTACCGCAATAATTAAAATTGTAATAAATACATATTTCATTTTTTTTGTTTTGGCACCGACCGACAGATGCCATCATGTCAGACCACATTGGATGTACTAACTGAAAAAATAGAAAACCAATAATAAAATAATGAATGAATAATTCTAATCAAGTCTTACTACCAAAAGAAGTTTTTTGAAGTTGAGATGTTATACAGATAAAATGGCTATGTGATATCAGCCTAATTATTATAATTTCTTTGTATCTAAATAAGTTTTCATATCCGTAAAATCACCATAAATATTTCGCTGTTTGATTGCATAAGTAATATTAAGTTATTTTTGGTTAAAGCAGATAGCTCTGTTATAGTGATTCAATATATCTAATGCTCTTGACAGATTTCATAATATATTATTACTAAGTAAATGGTGAGGTACGCCCTAGTAAGATGGTATAGCCTACCTAGTAAGTCAGGTATTATTACAAACCTGGTATACCATAACAAGTCAAATATGATCCAATAAGTCAGGTATTACCAAGTAAGTCTGGTATAATGTAATAATTCAGGTATAGTATAATTAGTCGGGTGTAGCCTAATAAAAACCTCTCTTCTATTTTACAACACAATCCAGGTATATTATAATAAGGCAGATATAGTACGATAAATTACGTGTAGTCTAATACATTGGGAGTAGTATAATAAGTCAGGTATTGTTATATGAGCCAGTAATAGATACAGTTTTATTTAAGAGTCAAGTATCGTCTGATAAGACAGGTATTGTTTTATGAATCAGGTATATATTCCTAGTTGCTAGTATAAAGATGAAAAAGAGTTAAGCACTGTAAAAATTAGCCAAATTTCTGCACAGCTACTCAAATAGGCAAAAATACATATATCTAAATAACTGATTGTGCAAGATAATATTGTACGAACATACACTTCGAAAAGAACTTTAAGACATATCGATCCGAAAATATCTATAGTTGGTCATTACTTACTTCAGAATCAGTTGGAAGCTTGCCGAACTGTAGACTGTTCTTTAAACTAGACGTTCCTGTATAAGAAATGTGATGGTATGGAGGGTGTGAAGTTATGTCCGTAATTCGGGGAGGGAGGGAGTTAGCACCTCCCTGGCAGATTTAGGGCTTCCCTGCAGCTTCCCCGCATTGTCTACCCGCACAAAGTAAATGAAGCCACCGTGATCCGCACTGCTTGAGGATGTGAGGGTGCCCTACCCGAAGTCCTACCTTTCTTATAGTCCTTCCTCTTCCAGTTCTAGGATCTTTCGCTACTTAAGCATTCTACTATGCAGTAATAAAGTAAAGTAATTACATCATTTATATATGTATGTATGTATGTATATATATATATA
>NW_027114392.1:689147-692636 GCF_000696795.3 Halyomorpha halys | reverse complement strand
AAAGAACAGTTCTACGAACAATAAACAAAACTAAATTTTTTAACGCTCTAATTATATAAAAAACATAACATCAGGAAACATAGATTCATAGGAAATAATAGTAAAACAAATTATCTTTCAACTGTTAATAATTGATTATGGTACTTTCTTCTAATTTATTCCATATTGTTCATCATATCTGACTTTTTTAAAAAGAATTTTAATGGACCTAAAACGCATGCTAAACTCCTCTTTTTTGCCTCAAGTATAATTCATTGTCAATGCAATTAAATTTGCCGATTCAATATATTTTAGTTTTCAATTAAAGTTTCATTTTATGGTGAAAGTATTAAAGTAGAAGAATTTTGTTTTAAAAGTTAATTTTTTATGAATTTATATGCACAGGTCAAACAAAAATTCATAATGCTTTTTTTTTTTTTCGGCACCGGTTAAGCAGGGTTTCTAAATATTTCTAAACTTTTTTTTTTATAATCGAACATTATTTATTGATAGACATAACAATCTGCCACACCGTTGTGGGCAGTAGGTAATAGTGATGAATGATCACATTCTTACTAAAATAAAATAAAATAAGAATGGAAAATAAATAAATAAATGAAAAAAAAGTACATAAAAATAAATACAATCTCCTAAAATATATACAAACAGAAGGATAAAGAAAATGAACATAATCGAACTATGTGAATGAAAAAATAAATAAAATAATGATAAAAATAAAAGAATCTCTTATCACATTTACTCTCTTATATACAATATTTACACAATCGACCCGAGGATCTCTGAGCCCACTTTATGTACCATGTGTGAGGGGTAGAGCAGAGCTCATAAGATCCCGGCGCATCCCTCTCGCCGCAACACTGGTGAATGCGTTTCTTCCAATGAGCCATTGGAGGCTGAGCAAGATCGCTAAAGCCACAAACACTCAACTTGAGTGGAGAATCTGAATTAGTAAGTTAAAAGAAAAAATATATTTTTATAAAATTATGAATGATGATGATGTTATGATACGGAAAATAATTCTCGTATAACATTATAACTTTTGAAGAACCTATTTACTTTAATGATCGTTCTGGGTCAGTTCTATGTTACTATCATTATGCATTACCGCAAGGATTCGCAGGTATATTTGCTAACCAATGACGAGGCAAATTTAATTTAATCACCATGCCACACAGTGTAATAAACAATCAAATAATCGTGAACAGAAAATAATTGAAACATTAAATTTGTATAAAAACAAATTATAATATTCTTATTTTGATCAACAAACGCAGTTGCAGTATTGTAAGCAAGTAATCATAAAACATTGTAACTGAAAAAATGACAACTTTTACAATGTTAAAATGTTTGTTAATTGCGTTAATCTTCAAACACCATTTAATAGTAACATTATTCACTTAGGAAAAAATGTTTCCTGAAAATTCTTTCGACATTTTATGAATGGTTATATAATATATATTCAACTGTTTTGAAACAATTATATTACCTTTTCTATAGGAATAAAATTACATCGGTAAACCAAAAAGGGAGAATGGTTCTTCTAGAGCAGAAAGAGGACAGTAATAGCTTTCGTAGCGCGGATGATTGAAAGTGAAATGTTTTCCCAGCCTTTGTCACTGCATATTCAATTCAGTATAAATAGCCTGTTATTCCCCTTAAACAGTACTTCAGGGTTTCTGTTAAATAATGAATATATCCGTGAGAAACTGGCAATATTATTCCAAATCAGTTGTTGTATAATATCAAATAACTTATCGATGTAATGTTTAAAACAACATTTAATTAAAAGTTAGTTATTCTAGTTACATTTCAAGCATATAATAAATTAGTTAAAGATTTTCAATCTAGTACAAATCCGACTATAACAGATAACTTTATTTTATGTCTTCCACATTAGTCTAGTTTAACAATAATATATTTAATCACTTAGGCAAGTGATAAATAATTAATTTTACTATTTTTTTAAAAACATAATTGGTCCTATACTTGAATCATAAGAACTATAACTGTAAAGAATTTTTATTTTGTCTCTTTAATTTATTTTATATATTAATTGATATATAACTAAATGCCAAATTAAGTACGAGAAACAATAAATTAAAATATGATAGAAACAAATTAATTAACTGAGCTGGTGGGAGTGGGTAGCTCATTGGTAAGGCAATAACTCCAAAGACCTGGATTCGGATCCGGCTGTAGCAGATGATTATTATCGGTTACCAGTAGTCATTGAGTCATCCCTGTGGGTTCAGGAGCCCTCCAGGATTCCACCAAGCCTTATAAAAAAGGGTAAAAATCTGAGGGTCGAGAGTGATTCTGACCAAATCACCTCCTTGCACAACCGTTAGTACTAGTAAAAATATTATTATTATAGTAAAATACTTCCTAACTGCACCTTTCATAGGACGTATTGGTACAGATTTAATTTATTTCAATGCTGATTATATAAATTATAAAACTATAAATCTTATATAGTTTTTTTATGCGGTCGATTTGGGGTATATTCTGTATGTACATTACTTGGTGCAGAGAAAAATGCTGGCATATGTTTGCCTATTTGTTCTGTTAGCTTTCAACTGTAAAGAAGGATGTGAAACAAACTGTTAGAGATAAACTAATTAAAGAAGGTGCAGTTTCCCAGGGCTTTGAAGAAGGAAATTTTATTTCTGTGCTAAGTTTCATAAATTCTTGATTCGGAACTCTCAACTGACTAACTCTTAATAATATTTTAATTGTTTATGTTGTGTTAAGTGTTAGTGACCATTTGTGTTTAGTTTAATAAAGTTTTAAAAGAACAAATAAATCATTTATTGTTAGTGTTGAAAACAAAAAAGAATAAAGAAATTTCGGACCAAGATTCGAAATATAAATATATTCATAAAAATCATTTAAAAATGTATAAAAATTTTTATCTTTGCTTAAACTAAATAGTAAAATATTGTATCAGTAAGTCAAATAGCTTATAAATATAATGTTTAAGATAATATTTCATTAAAACCTTTTGTGTCGATTTTAATTAAGCAGATTTAAGGAATATATCCTTTAAAAAAACTATTGACAATAATCAGTGGACAATTTTTTTTTTTTTCTGGCTTGAACTAAATAGTGAAAGTCGGTATCAATCAATCAAATATCTTATTAGTATAATGTTTAAAATAATATTTCAGTAAATGCGAAATATTTTAAGTATTCCATTAACGTTATAAATATTCTAAGATTAAAAAAAAAAAAAAAAAAAAATGGAAACCGTTTGTGTTGACTTTAATAAAGAAAATAAATCATTACTTTTTAAAGATTGAAAACATGAAAGTATAAGGAAATTTCGAACCAAGATTTAAAATATAAATGTATTCATAAAAAAAAAAAAAGATTTACACAAATAAATAGAATTTGTTTTTTTTTTTAGTGCTAAATAGTAATATTTAGTGTCAATCAGTTAAATAACCCATCGATATAGTGTTTAAAATTACATTTCAACTTATAAATATT
>NW_027114392.1:658223-689067 GCF_000696795.3 Halyomorpha halys | reverse complement strand
TATATATATATATATAAAATGTAAATCCCATCCTGACTGTAACCTTAGCCAAGAAACAATCTGTTGGATGTGTACACTGGGTAAAGAAGAGAATATAATTGAAAGTACACAAAGTGGTGATGCTCTTTGTTCGAGGCATATCTCTTGAGGTGTCGCTGAAGAGGAAATTCAAATCCAACACAGCAGGGATATATCCCAATGTGTCTTCCTAAGAGTAGAAGAGGTCGCAGCTAGTGAAATATCTTATATGCCTAAAAACTGGATGCTTTAGTTAATTAATTAATAATGCTTTAATCAGCTATGATAAGAATACGGAACGAAAATTACAATTAAATTTTCCGTTTGGTCTGACTGTTTATGCGTTGCGTAAAAAAATTATATAATCAATTTTTTCGTTCCCTTCCAACCGATTATACTCACTAATTATACTCGGCTGTAACGAAATTCTAAATAAATGGACAAAATATCGGTGGTACCTCACGGAGTACAGAACATTAGGAACGATAATCCAATATTGATATTATAATTGATAACTTTTTGATTTACCGTTAATATTACATATTTTTTAGGATTAGTCAATGGTAAAACAACTATTTTGAGGCGATTTCATTGTCACTACCGACAAAAAGAAATGGTTAACTATTTTCAATAAACAAAATTAAATGTATTTTAGAGACATTATTTTTGTAAACTCGGGATTAAGGACCAATCAGAATGCCTCAATGAGGATAAAACCTAGCTAATATTAAAGATTATAGAGTTTAATCTAAATTACCAATTTTTTGTGAAATTGAAATAAAGTTGATTTTATCGAAAAAGTTGGTGTATCATTTAAAGGATGTACTAGCTATACAATATCAGTTTCGTAAAACTTTTCGTTTTTTAGCTAGGCTGAACACATACACAGACCATTTTTGGTAGTTATTTGGATTCAGGGGACTTCAAAACACATATTTCCTTAGCAGCCTCTAATTACAGATTTTTCCAGATAGCAATACTTTCCTCCTACTGCATATTTCCAATACAGCTAAGTGAAAATAATAATAAAAAAAAAGTTATATTTCTTACTTTTTCTCGGTTATTAAAACAGTCTATGGGACCCACCCATACCCACTTATATAAAAATGAAAATTTTTACCACTTATACGCTTGTATATTAAAGAGTTCAGTATTCTGGAAGGAAATAATGTTTCCTGATTAACGGTAGAGCAAGAAGATGGTTCATGATCACGCTTAATTGCCAGATTTTTCCCCAATTAAAGGTACACACTTTATGAGGCTGATTTGGTTCCGGAAGGCTGCCGAACCTACAGGATTGACCCACGACTAAAGTAATAGAATAAATAATCATCTGTCACAACCGAATTCGAAACCAAGTCCCTGGAGCTATTAGCATATCACCTTAACACCCGCATATACTGACGTGTGTAATAAACACTGAACCGGCGTGTAAAAGTCCGTGGGGGAATATATGAGTAGCAATGGATTGGTGGTATCGGCATCGAACCTTCGGGTTCGCTAAGCCTTTATTATTACATATATCTGAGTAAAAAACTATACATGAAAGAAAATCCCGATTTAAAGTCCTCAAATTGAAGAGACTTTCTGTCGAATTACTTTTTTCGTGATTGGTCGTTTTATTTTCTTGTATAATGTTTGGATATTATTCAAATATACGCATATTCAAAATTTGGAAAACCTAACTGGGCTCATCTAGTATATAAACAAAAATGAAGGCTCATGAGAAAAAAAGTTATTTTATTATTAATTGGGATAATTTGAAACAGAGTCATCCTTTTATTCTCCGTTGAGTTCCCTGAGATCTTGACGCATCGTACCTGAATGACAGTAACAACTGCTCGGATGTACCCCACCCTCTGTAGTGTCCCTGAAGGGTTTTCCTTTGTATATTTCTCGAAGGGTGTAGTAGGGCCTTTTCAACCCCTCTTCCAAGGCGTTACTCCACTACTCCTCTGTAGGTAGCGTAACATCCCCAATGATTTATATACTTCTAAGTGAAGAGCCCCAAGAAGCCCCCTCTGGAGATCATTTCCCTAGACTGCTCGCGCTCTCTGTGAAGCCGGTTTTGTAGAGAGCCTGTACTGCATCCTTTAGAGATTTTTATCAAAAGACTGCAAGACCTGCCTATATATTTGTTAGTGCGTTCTACGAAGTAGACAATACAGATTCAACTGATTTATTTTTAGAATTTCTTTGGCTTTTTTTAAGAATAGAGAATTTTCTTCTAAATTCCTTTATTGGAGTACTGTTTGATATGAAATAAATAAATGACAAAAATTAGACAAGTTTGTATTAAAATCTTCGTTATATTTAAAAAATAATAACAGTTTTTTATATTCACTTAATGTGAATTATAATTTATAATTAACGCAAAACAAATTATTAAACTAATTAAATTAATCTTGATTTGCTAATTAGTTTATTATTATTTATTATTGAGCTAAGTATTTCTTATAGGGGATGTAATTGAATAATCAGAAAAAATAGGGAATCATGATGTAACTACGTACAATGTGAATTGTGCACTCATGTAATGTAATTGAAGTCTGTAATAAGGAAAAAAGAAGAGAGCACTTGAACCAATCTGTGAAGAGCACTTCTAGTAGCGGGTACCCCCAACGTTCCACATCAATTAACTATTTTACATTTTACCCCTTATTATATAATTATAAAACACTTCAGCAAAAAAATTTAACATAGTTCATTATTCATATTTAAAGCTGTACTTACGTTGAAGCACATCTACGACGTCGTTAACGTTGTAGGCGTACTTGATGTGAATAGGCCAATTTGGAACAAGCAGTTCAGGAATTCGTTTTATTCGCCTGTACTTATTTTATGCTTTATTTAACATTAAAGTAATTATTTTACTCATACGATTTATATGACTGATAATTAATCAATAGAGGTAGCCAATTCCTCGATTTTACGACCTTCTTTTAGTAGAAGAGCCCAGTGAAAAAAATTCAGTTATTTCACCTTAATTTTTTATTACTGTAATAAAAATTATTTTTAATTAGTAGTCGAAATTGATGAGTCTGCAAAGTATAGTTAGGGGGAATACCAAATTACGACTTCAAAATGTTAAATAATATAATTTTCATTCTGAGCTTCATATCATTACAACTACATACATCAGATAACCTAATAGAACAATACCTAAAGTAGAGTAAATTTGATAAAATATAAGCCCTAATAGAGCTATATAGTTCAATAGTTATATATAGCTTTTTAAAAAGCATCATTGCATAAAAAATGCACTGAAAAATCTGTAGTGTATTTATTTTGGAAAAGATATATATCAGAAATAATTAGACGTACAGATTAGCACTCAAATTAAAGCTAATTAAATGTACTACAAAGAAGTTCATTACCCTTATCTTTTTAGGTGTAGTAGTTTTCATGATCTTTGCTAAAACAAATTGATTTGTAGTTGTTTCAGTTTTTCTGTATGCCATAGGTGATTCCATAGCGATTTTGGTACTATGTAAGGTGATTTTTACAGTAATAATTAATTTTTTGCGCACATTTTTCATTTAGGGCTTCTATAAAACATATGCTTACCAACCAAATTCCACCCATACAGAGCCCGTGAGTTTTTTAACAAGACAATATTTAGTGTACTCGGTTTTGTAGTGTATCAAAATACTTTTAGCAAATACTCCATTACACTATTATAATTTTTTTATTTCATATTATACAGTTTTTACTGAACAGATGTAATCGAAAATTCTATTTAACTACTTTCTGAGATAAAAAAATCCAATATTTAATTACCAGGTTCCACCATTATTTTCAATAAACATTTTTAATGCCTTACTTTTACATAACTTTCTGTCAAAATTTTAGAAGATTAATTAAGTTTTATGATTAGATATTTAAAAAAATAGAAAAATCCTTTAGGGTATATACCTACGATTGTTGAAAATATGATGAATCAATGGCTGACACAAACTATTTAAGTTGCTATTAGGCAGATACTTTAAATAGAATAACTGTAGGATATAAAATGAACAAATGAAAATTCTTCTCAATAATCTATAAAAAAAAATAGAAATAATCATTTTAACTAATTTGTTCATAAGTATAATTAATAAGAAGAGGAAAATTAAGGTAAATATATGGAAGGATAGTAGGACAGTAGCTAAAAAATAAGAAAAAGTACCAGCAGAAGCAAGATAATTCTTTAATTTGAATGATATACACAAAGTGGTGCTTCCAGGTTGTTTCAAATGATAGGCGATATTAATAATAAGTTTAATTTTAATAAGTACTATTAACTATACTTTTAATGAATTGACTATATAAGAACATGGACTAGGAGGATAAACCTTTAAACTTATTAATTTATTGTTTTATATTATTGCTAAAAAAAATGAATTAAATTATTAATATTTTATTATAGGTTACCTTAATAATTTATTTTTGAAATTGTTAATTTATTTTTGAGTAATACATTTTTAAAGATACTGTTAACTAGGAGGTCTTTGCGCCATTAAATTTTTAAATAAAATTTAGTAAATAATAAAAAAAATATTGGTAATTAGCTGACTGTTATTGTTGGTTGATGGATATGCTAAAAGAAAGTTCGGGTTAGTAAAAAGGGAAAACCTCCTGTAAATTTCAATAGAGTCGAACCAATACTCATCGTCGAGTCATTATACAAAGAGAAAAGGATAAGTGGAAATGTATGAGGGAGGCATTGGATAAAGAAAACAGAAAAGCAAAACAAAGAAAGTTATAACATAAGCCGAGAATAAAACGACACAAAATCGCCTCCAACAATAGAAATAAATTATTCATGGTTGGTCTTTAGTCTTCCAAGAAAAAATTTAAATCATGGCGGAGGTAGGCTCTGTCACTGTCAACCTCCTCCAGCCCAATCTCTTCTGGAATTTTCTATTCACTAACCCTCACCTCACCTAGAGCTTCTCACCAATACATTTTTTTTTCTTTCTTATTCTGAATAGCTAATGGAATCCTTTGGTCCAGCGTTTTGGGAATAGAGAAGTTTATGAATGACCTGTATACGTTAAAATGTGTTGTATTTCCGTTTGTTTTCTCAAATAAATAACAAATATATCCTTTCGAAACCCTGAGTTGTTAAATCTAGAATAAAATAAAAGCTTTATTCAAACATTTTCCATATACCAAATAATATATAAATACACAATAATGACAATTTTATACCGTCAGCCAGGGAGATTTTGCATAGATTATCAATCCTTAATGGTACGGTTTTTATTTAATAATTATCATTGAACTTTATTTTTTAAAATGTTGTAAAGTTCAAAGCATATGGACCGCCCGTAGCTCAGTTGGTTGAGGCGTAGGAATCCGAGAAATGCGGGTGGCTCCGGTTCGAATCTGACCAGGGGCGTTGAATTTTTTCATTGAATGATGTTCCCACAAAATGAAAAACTTGATCCCTTCTATGGTCAGAATATGTTGACCACCTGTAGATAAGCATATTTCATATACAAAAATAATTTACTCCAACGTTCATCATTCGAAATATCGATTACACTATTTTTTATCTATATCTATTTAACTAAATATTATTTAGTTAACACTTGTCGATTAAATGAAGAATCTAGAAAATGAAGAATGATGGAAAATTAATAGTTTACTTTCAACTATTCATACTCAACTATTAAAATAGTTAAGTGTTTTATGTTTAAGTAAAAGCATGCTTATTTATTATTATTATTTCATAATATTCAAAAGGTTACTAAGGGAAATGGAAAAATTATTTAAAAATTATATTGAAAAAAATGATCTATTGTCAAATCTTGGGGTCATTTATGATTAAAAAAATAAATTCTCTTATATTCTCTATAATAAAAAATCCCCTATAGATTTGTTAATAAATCAAATTTGAGAGTTTCGTTCTGAGGATTCTTTTTCTTTTGGTTTTTAAGGAAAATGAAGACTTCAGTTTACATTTGTGTTCAACATTTTTTCTAGAAACAATTTATTTTAATTTTATTTATTTATTTATTTTTTTTATCTTCAGTCTTGAAGACTCGATATCGTTGTGAATAACATCAAGTTATGAAGTAATGATGAAAAGTGAAAAGGGATCTGATGAGTTATGAGACAATGTGGAGAGCCCTCTTGCGCAGTTTCTTTGCTCGGTCTCGATGTAGAGAGGACTTTAATAGTGACCCGACCAAAGGGAGGCTGTCAAGATTTAGAACCCCTTGCTTGTTTGCTAAGGAGAGTAGTATTAGTTCTGTCTTGCCCACTAGCTCTCCAGCTGCCGTCTCCTCTAATTACCTTTTATGAAGGATAGTCAAACACTCTAGCTGTTGATGTCCTCATTCACACTAGTGGCTGGCCTCAGTTCAATTAAATAACCGTTTAGTTCAATTTCAACTAATTAATTCCTAAATATTTAATTAATTGCCTTAATTGTGGAATTTGAATTGCATAGAAATTTAATATAATATTTTGTTTAAATAAAACCGAACGTAACCAAATTAAAGCCTCAAAACATTCTTTATTTCTTTATTTATAATCTTAATATTTTCTTGAGACTGCTAAATTTTTTAAAAATAAATAATTCAAATTCTATCCATTATAATCTCAAAACCTTTTATTTCTCTTATAAGTCCGACGTTTCGGCCAAACCGGCCATCTCAATATTCACTTACTAATTAGAAATTGATGTTTTTGAACTAGGCATAATAGCCTGCATGGAGTTAGAGTTTTTTAAATTATATAATTTCAAAGTTTTATTAAGTAGATTGTCCCTGAAGATGGCCGGATTGGCCGAAACGTCGGACTTATAAGAGAACTAAAGGTTTTGAGACTATAATGGATAGAATTTTAATTATTTATTTAAAAAACATTCTTTATTTCCTTAAAAGTTCAAAATTTCGGCCACCCTCAAGGACAATCTTAAATCCAAATTTATACTCATAAAAAATATTTAAAAAACTTTTTGTACAGTTAATTGACAGAGATTTATTGACAGACTTAACAGAGAATTGGCCAAAACGTAGACTTTTAAAAAATAAAGAATGTTTTGAGACTTTATTTTAATAAATTTATATAGTACTTTAATACATTCGATTTTTATTTAAACAATAATAACCATTAATTAGATTGGTTATTTATTATATGATCGTTTGAGAGTAGTTTATTTTATTATTAACACACACCATTTTTGATCTATTTTACTCTCAACCTTTATTCTTTAAAAAACTCTCTAACGTTTTGGCCCTCAGGCCATTTTCAAGGAGACAACCTATACAATTTTTTTGTTATCATAATAATTAAATTATTTCCTTAACAATGACTTCAATTTTTTAGGTATGGAGTTAAGGAAATAATGTAATTATTATGAAAACAAGAAATTTTTATAGGTTGTCTCCTTGAAAATGGCCTGAGGGCCGAAACGTTGGAGAGTTTTTTAAAGAATGAAGGTTGAGAGTATATGGATCAAAAATGGTGTATATTAATAATAAAATAACCATTAATAATAAGAATAATTGTTTGTTGGATAGTATAAACAATATACCAACAACCAGTAAAACCTCACTCATCCCAAATGCCGAAATAACATATACAAGATTAAGTCTACGGCTCACAAATCTTGTTTGATTGGAGAACCAATTACGGTAAATTCGTTAATGAGTATTTGAGTGTAAGAAACCACACTCATTAACATTAGACATTTTTCGTTTTGGAGGGTTTTTCATATTTTTCGCCACGGTGCCCCGTTCCAACATAAAATTAATAAAATAATTTTTTTTTATAATATATTTTTATTTTTGTATTATTGCAGGTTTAATACAGTTGAAAGGAGATATTTTTTGCACAATCATTCTGATTGATAGTTAATAGTTTAAAAATGAATCTCACTAAAAAAAGAAGCAACGATAATAACGTTGTTAATAATTAAGTAATTTTAATATTTGAAGGTATTATTTATAACATTTTCCTCTTGGCCAGAAAAACTCTTTCATACTTAAAACATTTTTTATTTATTTTACATTAAAAATATTTTCTTCCTTCCAATCTTTCGGGCAGTACACCATCTTCAGGCACTCTTTCAGAAAATAGTTACCACTTGTTATTCATTATCTGTTAGTTGTTTTCTATGAGCATAATTTATTACATATATAATTTAACAATTATATTGAAAAATAGCCGAAATTGGTATTGTTAACACTTAAAATTAGAAATTACGTAAACGTTAAAAAATGTAAAATATATTACATACAATTGTCTTAAGTTTTTATTATAATAGGTATAACTTAAAAAAAAATATAATAACAAAGTATTGTTTAGAATAAAGCATATGAAATTTTAATATAAAATTATGATAATAAAAAAACTCATGTTTTTCATGTATGGCTCAGATACATTGCATGTCTAGTATCTGCCTTTGATTGCATGTAAATATTCTACTGTAGAAATAAAATTATAATATATAAATAGAATGCATTTATGGTTGTAGTGACATATGGCGTGCAATGTATTGGAGATGTCTAAGTAAATAATGACTTTTTTTTTATGGTTGCTACACGTATTTACGTCAATTTAATGTATGCTTTTAATATTTGATGAAAACAGTAGATCTGAGAAAATTGTTTATGTAGTCCGGAAAGCAATTAACTGTAAATATTATCCGACTCTGAAATCATAAACGATATTTAAAAAAAAAAAAAAAATTTAAATATTTTAAAGTTGATTTTAATATTTATGATTTTCTATTAATTGAATCTGTGAAACTGTGTTATTGTTTTGAAGTGACCTGATTGTTGCTAACAATATCGCTTGGGGGAAAGTTTGTAACTCGAAAACATATAGTACTTCCATTAAAAATTATGAACACCTTTACAATAGAAAAATATAATAAATATCCACAATTATTAATAACTATGAGAGTAAAAATTGTTTTGATGACTCCCTTCCTGGTCATTTCTGACATACGGGGCTTATCTACACGGTACTATCTATGCGGAGGGTTTTTATTTCGTGGGACTGCAACAGAAATAAATTATTGTTACTGTCATGTTTTCTATCCACTTCTTTTTTCTAACTCAACCTTATATTTTATTTCTTTATTATAGTATTATACTTACATATTTTATTAATTACATATATTTTCTTTTTCTCTCTCCGTTTTCTTTTCTTTCCATAACATTAATTATTATTAAATTAAAATATTCATATTTCTTTGTTTCTTTGCATTATATAACTTTGAAATTTTTATTTCATTGATTATGTTATTCAATTTAAATATTTGATTACTTATATGTACGTTTTATTTTCCACTTCTTTCTTCACTTTATTCTTATTAATTTTCATTATTTATAATTATTTACTTATATCATTCTGTTTATATTTTATCTTTTTATTTTTTTTGCATTATTGGTTGTTATCTTGCTCGTTGTTCTTATCCCAGATGAAGGCCGAAACGTTGGTAGTATTAAATAGGTTCTTTCAACTTATTTGTGTTATTTACTAACCGCACCCCTTACTATCTTCTTCTTTTTTATATTACTACAGCAACTTTCTTGTCACCATCTTGATCTTTGATTGATAAACCACTTTTCGTTCTTTTTTTTTATTATGAAAAAAGTTAAATTTAATTATTTTCATTGTCTGCATGATTTTCTATACTTTTGCTAAAGTAATCAAAATTCGTTTGGATTTAATGATGCAGCTAAAATAAGTTATTTGATGTCATTTCAATGAAGTCCAACAGATCTAGTGGATCGGAACAAGCGAGGTGTATATGAAAGATGAACGGAGCAATCAGCTGATTGCATTTAGTTTCTGATTAAAATTGACCCTCTGGTTTCGATACCTTTCATTTGGTCAAATGATTAAATGATCGTTGCAATTTATTGATGTTATTGCCTGTATACTTTTAGTAGCCTGTATAGATTTTATTTTACACTAATTAAAAAAATGTATTTTTGTTAATAAGATTATATACATGTAAAAGATTTGATTTTATTTTGAATGGTTTTTGACCATGGACCATTGATTTAAAATAATCTTCATAAGCTAATGGATTAAAGTAAAAAAAACAATAATTTTTTTTTGTTTATAATATTTATTGAAGATAATCAATACTTTCTTCCACAAATTAAGGACATTAGGTATTAGTGTTCAAATATTCATTCATACAATATTTACAGAATTAGAACAAGAAAAGAAAAAGAAAAAAATAGAATGTAAATGATAACAATAATATTCACTGAATTAAAAGAAATAAAATTTTAACTAATAATAATAAAGGAATATAAAAATGAAAAAATAAATACTATCATGATTTTCATAAATAAAAATATTAATAAAGAGAGAACCACTTTATTTAAAAAAGCAGTGGCACCAAACTGCATTGGATTGACAATTTTGTATAAATGTTATATTACATAGGCATAAAGATTAAATATTAAAATACATAATAGTAGTACATGATTTGCTTTTTTTATTGTTTAAGTTATTTTTCTGCAATTTCTTTTTTGTTTTTTTTACTTTTTATAAAATTATTCATTTGTTAGTCTTTCATTATTAACTTATATATTTCAATCTAATTCTTTTTTAGTATAATAGATTTTTTTTAAACATATACATATATTAAATCCTATGAACTTTTTCTAGGGTGTTATTAGAGAGGTATTTGATCGGTGGGTAGCTTAGTGTGTAATAATTTACAGAAGACCCCGACAAAGGAGAGTTAATGATCAAAGAAACGAAGAGAGTGAGAAGGAATCGGAAGAAGAGATGAGGGTAAGAATAAAATCGAGGAAAGAATCTTGACCACTATCGGTAGCAGGAAGCATAGAGACCTCAGAAATGGATATCACGAGCTGGGGTTTTCGTGGAGAGAGAGACTTCGGATGAGAAGACGAAGGCCATGTTTCAATATGGTATAGAATAAAAGGGGATGAATGTCCGATTCAGATGGGTATCTTGATGCCAGGTATGAAACTAAGTACATTAGGTAGGAATGAGGAATCAGGTGAAGAAAAGGATAAATGAGAGATCCGAATGTTCCAAAATAAGTAGAAGTCAATAAACTGATATACTATTGGTATATTACTGTAGGGAAATCTCAGGTATTTGGTGCTCAAAAAAATTTTTAAATAAATGAAATTTAAATTGTTTAAAACCTAATTCCATTTTTTATATATCTACGAAAAATAAATAGAAATAATATCAATAAAAGATAATGAAACGAAAAAAAAAAAATGAAAATATTTTCTTTCCGAGCTTTGGCGAAGTACTCACTGTTAAACTTAAGTCAAGTTAATTTTAATTCTATTCATTAAAAATGAATTTGATAATATTATTAAATGTATTTATATTTATGTGAATATGATATGGATGATCAATTTTATCATTATTATTTATTGTACTAAATTATATAGATTGTAATAGATCACATTAAAAATAATTTTTCTTCCAAGAGTATCAAATCAACGCTTTAAGAATCTTGTTTCAATAAAAAATAGCAGTAGTTGTAGGTAAATATGATTTTACTAGTATAATAACTTTGTTGCTGAATTCTTTTTTCTTAACCGAAATAACCTAATAAGAGCAGATCTCAAAAAGTCTTTAATTACTATTAATTATAGTAATAAATGACAAATATGTTAATATTTCATACTAAAAAGAATTTAATTTCATAAAGGATTTAATTGACAAATGAAATCAGTTTTTGAACAATATTATCTTTCCTGTATAAAAACATTGTTGTTAAAGTATTTTTTGTTCACTCAAACAACATATTAAAAACAACAAGATCTCATAAAGTTATTTTAGATCCAAATATATATATGTATATTTTTTTTTTTTGTCAGAGACTAATAATCTATGGTATAAACTGTTGGTTCCTCGCGGGGTCAGTTCAGTGCCCAGAGGTGCTTCAATGAACCTTAGTGGGAGTGAATAAAGTTTCAAATTTTAGAAGGTGAAAACTAACACTACACTGACCTTTGCCCAGCCACAACTCTACCTTCACATCTGTTGCTTCACTACGTTAAACGTCCGTATAGTACAACAAGGAACTGATTATTTACGGATTTACACTCGGGTTTGTTCATGCGAAGAACTACCTAATCGATATCATTAATTGTAGTTTAATTTTAGACACCATAAAATGACTAAAACTTAACAACAATAAAATATCTCCAAAATTATTATTCAAATTATAAAAATATCGAGTAAATCATAAAAAACCGAACAATGCCGTATTCAACCTCCAAGTTGATTTGACAATTGGAACGTGTCTTTCCGCCTTGTCAGTCTCCGTGATCGACAGGATGTTTGTAAAGCCCCCGTGGATTTAAAGGTCTTCGTGTATTGTTTTTTATCCCCTTTATTTATATTTGTTGACAGTTAATTATCATCGATAATTTTATATAAAAGAAATTTGATACGAACAACGTCTAATTTTATGACAGGTTTGTCAGTTACATGAATATCAAATCAGTGTGAGTTCAACTTCGCGAAATAATTCATTCAATAATTGTTAGTAAAGATAATTTGTTAAAACTTGTAATTATGTTATGTTATGTTGTAATTATGTTATGTTTCAGCCAACCCATCCACCAGGATAATCGCAATTTTTAATTTCACAGCCTCACATTGTTCACTGAAATTGTTGCATGCTTTCATTTCGTAGTATGAAATAATAGAGTCAATTAACCTAAATTTTCATATATATTATTTAATATTAATTCATTTGATTGATATAAACAATAGAAACAACATATTTATAGTTTTTATAAATTAGTCTGAAAGTATTAATCAAATTCGCAATTAAACAAAATTAATATTAAATTATATATATGACAAATGAAGGCTAATTTACTATATTACATTAGAATTGGACATGCCAGTCTTCAACTTCTTTAGTGATGAGTATGAAGGTTTGAAATAAAACTTAATATTATCCTTAATACCGGCTAGTTTGGCCGAAACGATGAAGATAAAAATGTTTTAAGAGAATAAGAAACAGCCATAAAAGTCATTGTTTCGTAGCTCTTGGTTGAACTCAATCATCAATAAAAACCATATAAATTTTTAAGGTAATAGGATTATTTTTATATGGGAGTTTTAAGTAAACCCATCTTTTTTACTTTAACCATCCCCCAAAAAAATAAATGAGAAAAATTCTCATTTGCACCCTTGGCCCAGGAAATGTACTTACCAAGAGCTGCCTAAGTATACTTGGCCATTTGTTATTTATTCTAATAAAATGATCAGAATATTGATTTTAAGTTACTTACTTAGATTAGTTAGTTTATTAAAAATTTTTTTTTTAAGTTTTAGTAATAAGAAATGACAAGAAACAAAAAGTTAATAGCAAACCTGTTTTATTTAAAATTATCACACAAACTTCAAAAGACAAATTTGTTTTTCATTGTTAATAAGCCGATAAAAAGTTTTTATATGAAGGACCTTCAAAACTCAATTGGGAGTGTCTCCCGTTTTTTTACCCTTGAGTTTCAAGAAATGCAAATTTACAATACAATTTTAATGTTTAAAGTGGACTTTGTACACTCTTCCAGTTAAAGTCTTAAGTCTGGAGTTTCCAATGAAAGAGATCATTTTTAATGAAGGTATTGTAGAGAGGATACAATCTTCAGACGATTTTACATCAGTGACTTTCCTGTTGCGACGCATTTTTTTTTTTTTTTTTTTATGGTTTTCGAAGATAAGCGGCCACATCCTTACAGGGAATCGATTTTAAACGTTTGGTCATTCAGTTCTGTTCAAGATTTTTCAACGTTTTACTACATTTTATTTCGAACTAAATAAACCAAATGGGAATACGTCAATTGAATTTTGAATATCCTGGATATACAGGTGTCTTTAATAAAAAAAAATAAAATAAAATTATTTTCAACTAATTAAGGTGATGTACCTAATTAAAACGAGTATTATATACAAAATGAGCCACGAAACACCAATTTATAACCCATTTATATTTTATAAATAATAAAGCTAATTTACTTTCTGAAAGAGAGTAAAAAAAAAAATTTGGGCTGTGTTGATTTGACCAATTCGACGATAGCTTGAACAGCTACCGCCATTAGTTCACCATTAAATCCTCCCTGTTGAAGGTAATTGGCAAACAGAGATATCTCCATTTGACTAATTTACTGTTCCCACTTACTATTTCCAGAATCTTTATATCTCAGTTAGTCTCTTGAGACTTAATTGGATATAATTTATTTTATTGAAATAATAAAACCAGTCTCGAACAAGTTATATGATTATTTATAAATATTTTATTATGTTTGTACATTTTCTATGATTCATACGCGTATCTTAAGGAAGACAGTTGTACTAGTGGATAATATTTTATTTTTTATTTTTGTGATGGTGGTGTTTTAAATATACATTAAACTCTTTTGATCGCGCCTGGTGTAATCCGTAATCCGTAAATTCCTCTCACCTACACACATCTCAGTATCCGTCCCTATCTCACTGACGTATTATTCGAAGTTTAACACTATTGTGATATTCTAAATCATCCAATTCCTTTTTTATCCTATCCTAACATCCGAAATCGTTCGTAAAATCCTCAACTCACCTTACTTTGTAACAAATAAAATCATTCATAAAGACCTCGATGTTATATAAGTATCCAATCAAGTGTGAGCCAGGTATCAGTCTTCCCACCATAAACTCAAATCCCCCACTAGTCTCCAACCTAGCTTCTTCTTCTATTAGTGATAATCCTGCGACGTGTCTGAGAAGAAAAAGGCCTTCGAGATTGTGTAATGTCGGAATGTTATTGCAGTGTTACCAAAAAGTGATTTCACAACAAGTCTGTATTATGTCGTACTATTCACATAATTTTTTTTTTTACGGAATAGACAGGGAATTGCATATCGAGCACTTACTAAATTTCCAATTCATTACAAATGATTGATCAACATGAGACCTATGAATTATAAGGCCTATCTGGACATACGGAGTTGAACTTTTGGCTCCTCTAAACCTTTCCTGAATTCCTCTCGTATCCAATCCTTACAATCCAAAATCCTAAATACTCCTTACTTTGTCACAAGTAAAATCATTCATAAAGACCTTAGTGCTCTATATGAAACCGATCTTTTATATCAATTTTTTTTCATATTTATGTAAATTTTAATCACATAAAAATCCCATCGCTATTTATTTGCTTAGAGTATCTTATCTAGAATAGTAGTATAGGTTTATATAAAAAAAAGTAAATCGCTCGAGGGCTATGAATTATAAGGCCTATCTGGACATACGGAGTTGAGCTTTAGGGCTAACTAAACCTTTGAATTCCTCTCGTATCCAATCCTTACGATCCAAAATACTCAATATTCCTTACTTTGTCACAAATAAAATCATCCATAAAATCATAAATATAGAGCATTATATGAAACCAATCTAGCCCGAACCTAGAAATCAATCCTTCCATTATAAACTCCCTAACTATCAAAACCCTCTAGTTTCTAACCTTGCTTATTCTTCTATTCCTGACAATGCTCCGAAGTGCCTGAAAAGAAGATAGCCTCGAGATCCTTTAGTGTTGAAATATTATTTGAGTGCTGCCAATGGGTGTTTCTCTACATGCCTGTATCACACCATTTTGATCTTGCATCTTATTTACTTGATGTGTTCTTATGTACATACAGTTGTAAATAGCAATAAATAAATTTTAAAAAATTGTAAATTTTAAGAAGCGAAGAAAAAAATCTTTTAATAGTTTAAAAATTTGTTAACGGTTTTTTTTTAATTTTTAGTCTTTTTTTTAAGTTGAATTTCTCCCATTACATTTTTTTTATATCAATTTTTTTTTTTTTGCATATTTATGTAATTATTTAGCTACTTATTTGCTAAGAGTATCTAGAATAGTAGTATAGGTTTATATATAATGAAGTAAATCACTATCCATAACGGAATTACAGGATATGGATGAGACAGAGGATAGTAAAGTGAAGGTGATGAATGGGCCCTACTGATTAAGTGGTAGATGTATGTTTTTCAAAGCGAGGCAGGAGGCACTTAAGCCGAGAAGAGAAAAAGAACTATGGTAGCAGTGAGGGACTTTTTCAACCCCCTGGGAGCCGGGGAGCCGGTATAAAGAAACTTGCTAAATGTTTCCCCACCGATACTGCCAAACACATTAGCCCCGTCTTCTTTCCTTCTCACGATTACCTCAGGATCCGACTCAATCCAGCCGGCGAAATACAATTAATGGTATTGTTCTTGTGATTTGATTAATGATTTTATTCGAATTACAATTTTTATAGGAATAACAATAAAGAAATAAAGGACTTCAGGAATGGATGATGCCTAGTTGTTAAGTTAAAAAAAAAATAATTTTAAAAATAAAATGTATTATTTTACTATTTAGTTTAATCTAAAATAATGAGCATTTTCAACGTTCCACCGGTCGCACACTTCATCTTCTCACAAGAGCCCAAGTGGAGAAAAAAGGCAGTTATTAAACCCTAATTTTTGATTACTCAAAATCAAACATTTTATCCAAACAACTAGAAATTAAAATTTTGTGAATTTATTTTGTCAAATACCAAAAACAAATACTCCTCTTACAAAGAGAAACGTATTATAGTAAATTTAACTATCTTTAATTTGAGTGCTGGTAAACATCTGTACGTCTTCTGAAATAAAGTTTTTCATAAATCAATATAAAAATATCATGAAAACTACTTTTCCTACGGAGATAAAAGTCATAAACTACTACATAGCACATTAAACTAGCTTTAATGTGTAATTAAAAAAAAAATGTTTTGTTTTTTCTTCTATTCATTTCTTTTGTTAAACTTTACTTACATTTAGCATCTTTATCAATTATTATGGTTACATATATTTTCTTTCTCTCAATTCTCTCTTTCTTCCCATATTTCAATTTTTAAATCATTAATAACTAATATGTTCATACTTCTTTGCATTATATATCTTCATTTTTATTTTATTTCCTTAATTATGTTATTTTACCCACTTTTTCAATTACCTATGTCTACATTTTATTTCCCACTGCTCTCATCACTTCATTTTATTAATTATGTAAAATAATTCATTTTATGTCATTCTGTTTATATTTTATTTTTTATTTTCTATACAATTTTGACAAGTAATTATACATAAATATCATCAAAGTAATCAAAAATTGGGATGAAATAACTGCCATTATTTCTTCCCGGATCTTATACTATACCTATAAGAAAGATTCTTACTTGTTTAATAGCATGGAACTTCGCTCAATTTATTTATGATTATATTAATTTTATTATTATAATTTTTGTGATAGTAAATTTTGTAACTTAAGGAATTAAAATAGGACTTCTACATGAGCTGGTATTCCAGCCTTTTTTTATCATTAGGGTATTAACAAAAATTTTCATACAGTCCCTTTACTTTGAAATGTTCTCCTCTTCATTAGTCAACGTATAGTAACTAGTGACATGGGTGTACCCAGAGGGGGGCCGGAGGGGGACCGGAGGGGGCAGCTGCCCCTCCCCTAGGAGTGAAAGAATTGCTAATTTAATAAAAAAAAATTTTTTTCAAGCAAATACTTAATTAATTTACTTAAGTAATAATTACTAAAGCATTGTGACAATTATATATAATACTCTTTCAATTTTGGTTTCATTATCATTTTCCATAATGATATGTCACAACCTGATTAACTATGCCCCCCTATTGACTATGGCTTGCCTCCCTCCGACTGACTATGGCTTCCCCCCCAATTGACTATGGCTTGCCCCCTCGTTTTGATACTGCGTATAACCATGACTAGTGATCTTATAAATGCCATTATAAATGTATAAATAGATAGTTTAAATATTAGTCTCACGAAGAGTAGTAAAAAACATTAACAAGTGTCAAGACTCTAGAACAAAAGTTGTATATACCAATATATATAAAATCTGTAGTTGGTAGTTGTAAATAGTATGTTGTACTATTTTTATCATATCTCCTCATACAAATAAAGTAAAGTACCACTCACTTCACCACTCTTCAGTAGTATTTCTTTAACTTTCGGAATCACTTTTATCAAAAATTATTTTATGGTCTTCATCAACTTTTTTTAAGAGCTAATTTTTTTGTAAAATAAATGTCATTAGTATCGTCCAAAATATTCATGAGCCTTGCATCCTTTTAAGCAAGAGATAATTACCCTCAAACTATAGCTAGTGATGTTTAATTTTATGAGTCGAATCTTTGGTAACGAATGCTGATATCTGTATGTTAGTGATTGTTTTTAATTATGTTATATATACAAGTATATCGATTTTAAATATTAAATAATTACTAATGTATCCAATCCTTTCAATCTAAAATCCTTAGAGCCATATTCAGTGCACCCTATTAAGTTTCCAACAGAACATTACACCTCGATATCCCTTTTTTTCCTTGACCTCATACCAACCGAATTCTCAAAATTCCATATAAACATTTTTAATCATCCTAATCCTTTGATTCAATCCTTATCTAGTTCCACCCATCTTTACAATCCACCTCGAAGGCTGACAGACCTTTCGTATAATAGAAACGACAATTGGAGTTCTGGCAACGGCCATATGCTCGTCTCATTTAGAGTGATTGCGGCTTTAGCGCACTTACTCAGCCTCCACTGGTTCATTACCAGTGACCCGGTGAGAGGACTGCGCTGGGATCTCAGAGTACTGATCTACCCCTCACTCGTGGGGGATAGAGTGGGCTCGGGGATCCTAAGGTCGAAATTGTAAATATTATATAAAATTTATTTTACTTAATATTATGTACATTTTATTTTTCTGTTTATTTAAATGTAAATATTTGATTCATTTATTTTTATTTTATATATATTTACTTTTTTTTTAAAATTAATGATATGAATGTGTTCGTTTACCACTATTGCTCATTGCCCAAGTTTGTGGCAGATTGTAATATTTATCAACAAATAAAATACTAAAAAAAAAAAACTAAACAAATAAATAAATCTACTAAATCACTCAACTATGTATCAATGTCGTTCGACGGAGTATATCTTAGTCTTGTCAGCACAGTATAGTTTGTAGTGAAACAAGTGACAAATAATAAAATTTTGACATTCATAATTGAATTATGAATGTTTTATGTTTCAAGACGGTTAATAAGAATAGGAAAATTAAATAACGTTACCAAATATAATAAGAGTATAGTGCCTTTAAAATTTAATTATTTGCAGGGGTAGCGGAGGGGTTGGAGGCTCTCCTAAAAGCTTGTTTTATTTTATAATTCACAAGTTTTTTGCTGCCCTACGTCAAGGTTGTTCCAGCCCCAGCCACCTTTAAAATAGTCTAATGAAAGAGGACATTTTTTAGAGAGAAAATGCTGCTTTATGACTTAATGGCCGGTTAGGGGAGGTAGCCGTCGTGTTTTTTTTTTCTTTTTTTCATTTAACAGCTACTGTGGTAGATATCTCTCTGACAGAAGATTTTTTAACGCGTTAATTAACAATACTTCAACCGAAATTTATTAACAAATCCAATTTTTTTCAGTATTTTTTTTAGTACATGTTTATCCTATTACATATCGAAATGCATTAATACAATGTCGTTTAATCCTATATTTGCCAGTTTATTCTGTTCAGCCCAAAGGCCTGAGGTGTTAGGTTTTTGTTTTTGGTTTTTTTAAGGGAAGGGGGGTTAACATAGAGGACTATTTAATTATGTTAAAGAGACAAGGAGCTCCATCTACTGACAAAAGAAACTACTGGAATTGACGCTATCTAGGAGGAACAGAGACTCTCAGACCTGATTGTGCTAATCCCTGAGAGAACCTGTAGTCTTTCCAGGGACCTCTGGCCTGTTCTCACTCAGTTACAAGCCCTAAACCAGAGATGTCCAGGTAAGCAGGCAGCGAGTGTGGCAATGGGAGCAACCAACCTGGAGGTCGGCACCCATCTCAGTAGCAGCAACATCACAAACAGGTGACCCATCTCAATATGGGCTTCCAGCCGCTCACAGCAAGTAACCGCATTATATCACTACTAAACATCGATCCGTCTCATCTCAGCAATTATTTACCACAATCTAAATTCACTTTAACTACACTAACAATATCTTATCCTCTTTGGCTTATCCCCTCTCTACAATTTATTTTATTTTATCTTCAATATATCACTTTGTTTCTGTCTATGATTTTATCTTAAACAAACCCCTTATGATATGGAATACTTAATATCTGACTCAGATACAACTCCTCCATAATTAAAAATTGAGGGAAGGTCTCATAAAAAAATTTCGTGGCCCCGACTAGTGACATTTAACCTTTTTTCTGTGATTCAATTTAAATTTTAAAAATCTAACTACACAGAATTGAAATTCACGGTTAAATATTTAAAGTCCAACTCATAAATCAATTCAAAATGGTGATCAACACGGTACTGCCATTATCTCTAACTGTAGAGTTTAATTTGTAAAGGCTGTAAAATTTACGATTACCAGGAAGGCAGGACCTAGCGTCACAGCGTTTCAGAAAATCCTTTAGATTTTGGAATCCCTACGCAACATATTCTGCTATATACATAGTTTGATTTTGAATCTTGTAGCTCTATTTTGACTTGTTTTTACTTCCATGTCTCTATTTAGATATTGCAGTCTAACCTGCAAGAAGTTCAAACATGCCTTTACCGTTGGAAGTTGTTTATTTTCACACTGAACAATGATGCTTGTGCCTTACCCACAATAATGGCGAAGACCTCTGGGTAGGTAAGTTATCAGTTGCATCTTTATTATTTATTCTTTAAATTGATTGGTTTAAAATTATTATACTTGAGTATTTTTATGTACCCACCGGTCTAAAAAAAAGATTGGTTGACTCACTAGTTTTTAGCCTTAAAAATTACATTTTACCGTCTGTATCCTGTAGGGTACACTGCCAATTCGGCTGATGTTGTGACCTTCTATTTCAGATTAAAAATTAATTCTGGGCTATCGTATTATTCATAAGAAAAATTGTAAGAAGGACCATTGTTAAAATAACAAAAACGCGAATTTTTAAATTAGATAAATAAAACATTGTTTTAAGCCAAATTATATATTCTTAATAAATATATATATAATAAATATATTCTTCTTTCTTTAAATAAAAATGAATTAAGTTACTTATTCTTTGGTTGACTATTTTTAGCATTTCCATGATCCATACAATTCATTCTCAAAATTATTATATTTTTTTTTAGTTAACTTATTTCAATAAGTTTAGGTAAATATTTTTAAAAGTATATTTTGTTTAATTTTAATATCTAATAATTTAGTATGCTTTAGTTAGTATCAGTTAGTATATTCACTGTTATTGATATTAACTAAAATATATTAAACAAAATATTTTACTAAATTGAAATAAGTTAACTATAAATAAAAAAATAAAATAAGTTTCAGAATGCATTGTATAGATCATGAATGTGCTAAAGATAGATTTCAAAAATTAAAAAAACAATGAGGAGCACAAAACATTTTGATTTAAAGAATAAATAAAATTATTTATAATCAATTTCCTAGTTACCAAGTTAATAATAATTGATAAAAAAAAAATCACATGTTTAAAAAGTTTGTAATAATAAAATAAATCCAACACGTGAAGTTCAGGAGGTGATTTGGTCAGAATCATCCTCGACCGCCAATTTTTTTCGTAATACAAGTATCCACTTTATGAGGTTCCTCGGAGGGCTCCTGAACTCCCAGGGTTGACTCACAGCTAAAGTAACAGAAGAAATAATTATCTGTCAGTGGGATTCGAGTTAGTAGCTCAATGCCTTACCACTGAGCCACTCGGTTCCCACTATTTATGATTATCTGTTTCATCTCGCTATTATGGGTTGAGTATCTGAGGTGGGAAGCCTATAAGTCCTTAATATTATTTATTTTACTTTTTTATTCAAAAATTTAAAAATATTCGGACAGTACGTGCTGTGTCTAAGCATATCAATAGGGAACCCCAAAACCGTTCGCCATGCCGCTGTTGATTTTTGTATCAGCCCAATTTATTATTTTAGCGATTTTTTTTATCAGTATAATTCTCTTAAATTAATAATTAGTCCAAGAATTCAAAATATTAGTCAAATTGGGAGTATATCCTAAAATATAAAATTTAATTTTATATACTAATGGGCAAGTGAGTCAATTTATAATTGTTTTTAAGCAGTGAATACATGATAATAAACGTGAATAATAATTTTAACCCGATAAATTTAGAGAGTAAATAATAAAATAGTATATTTACCCTACTGAGGTCGACGTCATTACTAATGAATACTGAGGAACAATTCACCGTTACTTTAAAAATATACAACGTGTTTTTTTTTTTTTTCAATTTGTTTAAAAATAAAAGCTTTTATTACTTGAATTTATGTGGATTTTATTATACACACTACCAATCCTACTGCAGATTATTTAGAATTGTATCCTACAAGACACAAGTTTCTTATTCCAGCTGAAAATATAGCAACATTTTAAAAACCTATAAATTAGCCTATTTATTTAAAATATAAAAAATAACACCAAAATATTATTTAAAAAATCTTTCCCTTTCTAAGGGTTATCCTAGGAAGTTGGGACCCTTTTTTTTTCTATACCTGACTTCGCCCTTTCATCTCAGTCGTTCTCAGTGTTCCAATCTGACAGGGGATTATCCCTACGATTATTGTTTATTTTTATCAATTTTCTTAATACCTCCCTTTTACATACTACTATATCTCACCTATATCTACTTCACCTATCTGTTCTATCTTTTACACCTACCTCTTTACCATATTTATAACTAATTTTAATGAATAGTCTCAAATTTAATGAATAGTAGGTTATATTTCTTAGTGACATGTTTCTAGTCTACCTAAAAGTATACTTCCTTACATTGTTATTAATTCTTTTATTTTATTTTATAAACATAACAATTGTTTTGAAGTATTTTCATTTTAATGTTTTGTTAATTTTTAAATATTTGTATCATTTTTTTTTCATTTACCCCTGACGAAGCCTTGCCAAAATGGAGCGAAACCAAGGTTTACAATAAATAGTTTGCTTTAACTATTTTGATACCTTTATTAACCGCTACCCGGACTGTCTTCCTAAAATCTGCTTTCGGTCAACTATCTTCTTCCATTATTTATTATAATTTATATTCTTGTCAAATTAAAGATCAGTGATAAACATAAAGTAATTCAAAACTGTTTACCACATATGGAAATAGCATCTAAATTTGGGCTTGTGGAGATAAGGATAGAAGGGATTCTGGCGCCCTATCAATAGCCTGTCCTGCAAAGTGCCTGTATTCCGGCAACTCACTCTTCGTTAAAAATATCGGAAAGTGAGGACGTGACTTCGAAGCAGTGTCACTACCCCCACGCCGCTTAGGGGATGGAGCTAAAAACCAACTCTCTCATCCTAGGTGTTCACCCTTATATAACATTTTATCATCTTTCGTTGTTTTATTTAGATAGATAACGATTATTCAACTAAAAATTAACAAAACAATGATAACACCTCTAACCGGAAACTACAACTAAATCTTCAATTTATATTAACAACAAATCTAAATTATTAGATAAAGACCTTAACATCCCATTCGTTGTAGATTTGACCCAAAACAGATATGCGTCTTTTTATTCCAAACTCCTTAACCATCCTAACCCATTAATTCTTAATCTTTCATCCTTAACAATCCCTGATAATTCTCCGAGGCGTCTGAAAAGGAGATGGCAACGGAACCTTCTAATTTAAATTAATGTTTGAAGTATCACCAATGGGTGGTTCCTTCCCAAGATTTTCAAGTGTATATGAAACATACAACATATTTACTTATTGTATTATATTGTACAGTTGTAAATTACGATAAATAAATAATTAAAAAAAAAAAAAAAATTATTAGATAATTGGAAATTATTAAATGAGTGATCAGACGTGTTTATATTAAAAAAAAAAAGAACAGAAAAGGAAAAATATGTACGCGTATGAAATAAACAATTGATGTATTCTGATTTTTTTTTATTCTAGTTTTGTAAGTAGTCATCACACTTTGACCTTTTATTTTTAATTAATTTTAAAATCCATAATTTAAAAAGGTAATTAACAATCATATATAAATGTTTTGTGGTCAGTTATAATAGTAAGCCTTTGGTTACAGTATAAAACATTCAATTAGAAATTGTACAAATTGATAAATAAACCATATTAATGCAAAAATCAAATTAGGAAAAGAAAAACATAAGACCTAGCTATAATCATTATAATCATAAAAGGTAAGAAACATTATCAATGATATAAAACTTAATTGTAAATGAATTTTGGCTATTTTTCAAGAAATTTATAAATTTTAAAAGTAAATAATTAGATAAAATAATAAATAGCACTTTGTAACTATTTAGTTAATAACTTTATTATTATTTAGTTAGTAACTTTGTAACTATTTAGTTATGCCGAAACTAAGCAATATTAACCGAAATTAGTTATATGAATTTCTTAGGTACCGTCAGAATTGGATCTTAAACTTCTTTTTATATTTGTAAGACAAAACCTTTTGCTTAGAGCTGGATACTTATCGCCCCAATAGGAAGTTTAGTAGTTTTTTTTTATTAAATGATTAAATATGAAGTGACGTTTTTGTTTTAATGTTTTATTCTGACGAGTGGAGATAGCCCAGCTTGAGTATATTGTTTGTTATAAGTTTATATAAACGATCTATAACTCACCATTTTTCTAAAATTACCACAATTGATTATGTATTTTATAGGCTAACTCTATTTGTAAGGGGGTTCCCCATAAACAAATAAATAAATTATTATTATTTCTCCGGAAATGTAAATGTTATAATTAATCTACAAAAAAATAATATGCTCTGAATTTATCATTATGATTTTCATACATAGTATGTAACTGTTAACAATAAATAACAAACATGAATAATGATGTGATTCAATAGACAATATTGCAGAATTCTGTTAAGTTGAGCCACTGACTAGAGGGGAAGTTATCACCCCATTAAAGCTGTTTTTCATCCCTTCAAGGTTGTCTCATCCCAGCCACTAATGAACTTGATCTCACCAGTTATTTCAGAGTATTTATGCTAATTTATTCAGTTTACGTCAAATCAGCGACGATAGCTGATGCAGATCAGAATCGCTCATTATTTGAGATACAAAACGAGCAGAAATCAGCCAGTCTAACAATAAAGAATTAAATCATGCCTATAAAACATCTTATTTGTCTTATTCTTATAACTAATAAGTTATAAATAATTAAAAATAAATAGGGTTATCTTAAAAAAAAAATTGAACAAATTATGATTTTTTTGTAAACATTCTTAATTTACCTACTTAGAAAATGTTTTCGCTTATATAACTATTGTATCAACGTTTCGGACTAAACCTTCCTCCGAACGTCTAATATAAAATGTAATACTTATTGATAGAAACATAAGTAGTTATTACTAGCTGACCCAGCAATGCTTCGCCATTGATAGATTTGAGTTTGATACTATACATAGATGAATGAACACAATTGGCATTGTGATATCAATTCAGTTGAAATTAAATGTTAATGTACATGTTATAATTTTTATGTCTTGGTAACAAATTCTAAAACTTTTTTTTTAATACAAGCAAAACTTTGTAAATAATTGTCTTAACGTTTTAACTAACTCATTACTTTTTTCTACCGCATAAATCCATGATTCCAATAGCACTTCAGGTCGACACAATTTGAAAAATAATCGGTTTAGAATTTTCAAAAGTCTTAGACAGGTAACAAAGGAACGTGACATTTATTGTTTATATAGATGAATGACATCGTAAATTCTCTGAATCTTTGCTAAAGCTTGTCCGGTTTGAGTTTTTTTTTCTTTACTTAGGTAATCCCCTTTTTTTTTTATTCTTGGCGCGAAAGACCGTGGAGGCGATGTATTGCCTGGTGCGATGTACTAAGGCAATACATCGCGCGTTTCCTGACGTAGTTTTTTCATAGGGTGGGTTCATCACTCCCACGCCTATTTTTTGTGAATGGCACACATTGGCTAACGGGCCTTACAATTACCCGGGGGAGGTTGTGAGTGAGTTTTGTATAATTTAAGCTTGAAAATATCCGGGGGGCTCGAACTCACAACCTTTGGGTTAGTAGACAGGTGCGTTGCCACGCTGCTACCGTCGCCCCGCTTAGATAATCCTAATCCTGGAAAATTGCCATGTAATATTGTCATATATAAATTATATGAAATAATTTACACATTTTTAGCTATGCGCTATTAATGTTTAATTTTGACTTTTTCTACCTCTAATGACTTTTTCTACTTAATCCTAGGACGACACCAAACATTTTTAATTAAAAAATCACATGAAAATGGGTTAAGAACTTTAAAAAATCTAAAAAAATGTTAGATAAGGAAGAAACGAAATTACATTTATTATATGTATAGATGGATGATACTGAAAATTCTCTATATCTTTGTTCTACTAGTCCACTTAGGGTTATTTTTATCTTGGCTTAGGCAATACTAATCCTGTAAAAATGCCTATGTAATTTTGTCTTATATAAATTATATGGAATGATGTACACATTTTGATTTTTCTACTGGATAAGTCCAAGATAAAGCTGAGAACCTGAACCTTACCAGGACGAAATCGAAAATTCTGAAAACGAAACCCGTGTAATTTGTTACGAACTTTTGGTCATTTGAAATAGATAAGGAATGAGCATTAAATTTTTATTTATAATTGCGATATTAAATTTATAACACGTCATTAATTAATCGCATTATAACCATATACGAATAACCTAATATATATATTAACTAACTTTTTTTATAATTATAAAGCTGATTCAATTTAAGATTACTCACTAAAAATATAATTATCAAAATGATTTTTTCCCCCAAAAAATAATATAAACTTTCTTAAAATACATAATAATAGAATTTTATAACAATATAACCTGTTATAAATAAATAAAGTTTTTTAAAAACAATTATAAAAATAATACACAGTTGATACAATTTTTTTTAATGGTAAATAGGATACGATCTGGTTGTTGACAGTAGAAGGTTAGCTCCAGGAAAGGAAGCGATGTGCTTGTCCTATCGGAAAACAATCCAATTTCCAATTGCTTTTTTTTTTTTTTTTTTTGTGCAGTTAGTGTAATTGGTAACAGAGCTAAGGTCAATGACAGAGATAACTGCATGTTTTTTTTTCAAAGGTAGCTTTGTATATTTCATATAGTCCTAGGTATTATGTGGATACTTTGATTATTTGTATTTGTTTAATAATTTTTTTTAATGAAAACTTATCTTTAGAAATTAAAAACAAAAAAAGGTTTTTCAATCTTCCAGTAGCATACTTATTTAATTTTGCTTATTCCAATAATTACCAATCTCTTATTGTTACCAACTGGATAGATGTAAACCATAAAGAAAAATTATAATTAACTACAACAGGGATACTTTACCAGGTAAACAAATTTTCGAAGAAAAGTGTAAAAATCAAATGTTTTTGTGTTTCAATAGATACTAGTAAAATCTGACTGCTATAATTTTTACTTTAATTTATTTATATAATAATAAATAAATAAATTTGTACCACTACAACCCATGAACGATCAGGGATGCAGTATTGTTACTTGATCAACGATAGTACAAGGAGGTGATTTTGTCAGAATCATGCTACCGCCAGATATTTCTCCAATTAAGGGTACCCTCACTTTATGGCTGGATTCGAACCCAGGTCCTTGGAGTTAGTAGTAGTGCCTTACCACGGAGCCAAACCACTTCTCATTTATGAATATAAAGAAATATTGATTACAACAGGAAGTATTAGTAGATATAAGGAAAAGATCGGTTAAAAGTGAAAACAAAATCTCAGAAAGATGGGGATTTGACATATTTAAAGATTTTGCACGTTTAGATTTTGAACACATGTGTGTCAAAAAGAAATCAACAAAGAACAAAAAAAAATACATCAAACCTCATGTTTGTGGAAATTTATTTCACCCTAATATCTATACCCCCTGTACAAATTAGAGGTCAATTCTAAATAATTCACAGTTCATTAAAATCAATTTATAAATAATTCATAAAATTATTTCCTGGAAACTGTCAATCTGTATAATACATAATTACAGAAATAATACATTCCATATTTATATATTATACAGATTATGCATCGATTATTTTATTTTTCAAGGATACTTAATATTTCAAAATATGGTTTAAATAATAAACTTTTAGTTCAAAGATTAATAATAAATTTTTAGTTCAAAGAGCTCCAGTCCAGAAAAGATTGTCCCAGTTGTATGGTCTAACCATTCCTGACATGCCAGTTTGATGCTATTTCGGTCCTCTTTACGGAGTAATCCGTTTAGTAAAAATAAGTCCTGTGCTTTTGAGTAAATAAATCTGTTTTATTTTTTTTTAATTAAGCGTCCTTTTTATCTAAATAAATTCTGAAATATCATGAAGTTATAAAAAAAAAAAAATGTTTCGTCCAGAAGTAGGAAAAATTAAATCAGTTTATAATTACAAGAATTATTACTATATAATGAATTATAGCTCCTGCTTTACATGTATGTTTTACTGACTCAGGATTCCATCATTTCTCTATCTTGAAATTTATCATGAGTATAAACAGATAACATTTTAAAAAACTTTTTTTAAAAATGTTTTTGAGATTTTCAAAACTCAAAATTTGAAAACATAAAAATAATTAATTTGTTTTGATGTTGCCATATTGCATATCAAATAAATGTCAATGCAATAAGCTTTAAAATTTGATATAATGCATATAGTTCTTATGTAAATTTACAAAAACTTTTGTGATCTAAAAATGGTCATTTTAGGCAATTTTTGTAATTTTGGGAAACCAATATTATTAAAACTACTTATGTAAATTTGTTACTACCAACACATCAAAAATTGTGAAAACCCTACATAAGTAATTCTATGATAATATTATAGCCCTCGTAGAATGATGTCGTAATTGGAGAATTAAAAGAAATCCCAACAAATCTCATCAAATCACCTTTACCCTTCGTGGTAAACCTACCGACTGCTCTCTAGTCTCCTTTAATAATGTTGATCTTACCCCTATCGTACAGATTCGCTACCTTGGACTACATCTGGACAAACGACTAATCTGAAGACACAAGACTGAAAAGAAAGTCAACTGCACGTCGATTTCGACTATTATAGCACTTCCTGGACTAAACTTCCAATTCATTACAAAAGGGTGATCTACATGACAGTAATAAGGCCAATCCTTACAATCCAAAATCCTCCTTACATTGTCAAAAATAAAATCATATATAATGAAAATATACAACCGACAATATAATGTTATACAATATGACAATATAATGTAATACAATATGAAAAATACAATATAATGTTCCATATGCAACCGATCTAGCCCGAACCAGATATCATTCCTTCCATTATAAACTACCTAACCACCCAAACCATTAGTTTCTAATCTTCCTTTCTCTTCCGTTCCCGACAATCCTCCGGAAAAAAGTGATTCTATGATAAATATCAGAAACAGCAATAAAAATAAAATCTCGAGTGATCTAGATCACCAATCAATGATTTTTGGACGCTGTTGAACTGGATTTCAAATTTGGGTCAGAAATTCAAAATTTCCTATTTTTCGTAGCAGTGACGATTATGAATTTTTTTAATTGAGATGTTAAAATTAATTTTCTAGCAATGCATTTTAAGCATAGTTTATAGCCTGATGATTACTTTTTTTATAGCTCAGTCTTTCATATTTTTTTTAAAAATTGTTTTGTAATAATAATAAAAAATAATTCAGAAACATTTATAAAAGAAGTAATTGATTTTTAATCAGGTTTTTATCACCACACCAGTATCACCTAGCCATCTTAAAATAAAATTATGAAGGTAATGTGAGGAATTAAGGACAAATATATTTTTTATACGAGTAGTTTTTTAATATTTCTTTTTTTGTGTGTGTTTTTAAATTATTGAACTTGCCAATTTTTAACATGCTTAGGATCAAAAAAATATTTTTAGGTTTATTGGAAGATTGTCGATTGACCGTGTGGAATATAAAAAAGAAATGTTTTGGGTGTGGTGAAAAGATCTCAACTATTAATTAAACTATTTATTATGATCCATAGTTTTCTCCATTTTGCAGGGCTTCGTCTGGATAAAAAAAGATATAAACAACTGAAATAATGTAACAAAGTGAGATAATAGATAACATGAAATAAAAGCAAACTTAAGTATAGCTAACAATGATGTAAAATATATGAAAGCTTATAAAAAAAATGAACAATGTAAATTTAAAAAAATAAAGTTAGTAAAATAAGCTCTTCATTCTTTTTTCTTGACCTTTATTTTAATCTCATTTCCCTTATTTTCCGTTTTTTAATGTGTAATGAATTTTTAAATTTCTCTTTTATTTACTTTTTATTTGTTATTATTTCTGTTTTCAATAATTGTCTAATGCTTTTTTGTGATTCATGTTTATTTAAACTCCTCACTGTACATCTTATTTGTATTTGAGAGAGAAAAATACTTCCATCACTTTGGTTCTTTAATCATTTTATTCTTATTCATTATTATTTTTTCTTCTTTCTATACTTTATTGATTTTTTTTATCCCTCCATTTCTATATTTCTTCCTTTTCTATCCTTTTTTTTTTTTCATATTTCTTCTTTCAACACAATATGACTTTCCGCTTTTTTCCCCCTTATTTTTCCCCTCTTTAACATAAACAAAACACACCTAAAATAAAACATACAACTAATATTCATTTTAAATAAATAAAAATAATAACTCGTAATATATATGTCATATAATTGATAAAAATAGTGACCTT
>NW_027114392.1:642803-658173 GCF_000696795.3 Halyomorpha halys | reverse complement strand
ATATTCCACTATCTAAAAATATAAAAAAATAACTAATATATATATAAATAAGAAATAAAATTTATTTACTATGTTCATTTTTATATAAACTTTCACATATTTTAAATCATTTTTAACCATACCTTAGTTTACTTTAATTTCATGTTATATATTCTCCCACTTTGTTACATTATTTCAGTTGTCCGCATTTATTTTAGCTTAGAGGAAGCTCTGTTGGGTGAAATTTTGGCTCAGGATAAATCGTTTCTTTTGACCGTGGCACATCTTCCTTTCATATTCTCAAATTTACTACCAATTTGACTAGAGTGATGTTTAATAGCTCATTTTAAAGCATTTTGGAAGTGATTTTATTTCATACATGTACATGTATTATTGTCATACATGACAATCTTAAAACAAATAAATTACTTTATTATTACCACAAATTTCAAATGATCCACTCTTTCTCTCAAGTATTTATTTTTATTTTTTTAAGTTTATTTAATGTGATTTACAACTGTACAAATAATAAATACAATAAGTAAATATGTTGAATGTTTCATATACACTTGAAAATCTTGGGAAGGAACCACCCATTAGAAGGTCCCTTGGCCATCTTCTTTTCAGACGCCTCGGAGGATTATCAGGGATTGTTAAGGATGAAGGATTAAGAATTAATGGGTTAGGATGGGTAAGGAGTTTGGAATGAAAAGACGCATATCTGTTTTGGGCCAAATCTGCAACGAATGGGATGTTCCGGTCTTTGTGTATGAGTTTATTTATAACATAATAAGGAACTTCAAGGATTTTACGTAGGATTTTGGGTTGTAAGGATTAGATGCGGGAGGAATTTGATGGTTTGGTAGAGCCCCAGAGCTAAATTCCATATGTCCAAATTGGTCTGATTATTTTAGTGCATACTAATTTTTTGTAGTGAATGGGAAGTTTTGAGCGTTTGTCAAGTGTTGTAGCAATCGCAATCTACGAGCAGTTTCTTGTCGTTTCAGTCTTGTGTGTGAATTCCAAGTAAGTCTCTTGTCAAGATGGAGTCCTAAGTATCGAATCTGTTCAACAGGCATTAGTGGAGTATTTAGAAAGGATAATGTAGGACAGGAGAGTAGAGGTTTACGACGGAGAGTGGTGGGATTTGTCAGGATTTATTTTGATTATCCAGTTTTGACACCATTCTTCAATAGATGTTATGTGTGTCTGTAGTGTTTGTGATGCATTAGTTGGGTCGTTGTTTACAGACAGTATACATGTATCATCAGCGTATGTTGTTACGACTGTGTTAGGGTGGGTTTGGATGTCAGCTGTATAAATCGTATAAAGAATGGGACGTAAGATACAACGTTTAGGAACACCGGCGGACTGAGAAAAGAGAGATTAGTAGGCTAGGTTATGATTTACTTTAAAGGTACTGTATTTATTTTAAAGAAATTCCAACGTTTCGGCCCTTAGGCCATTCTCAAGGAGTCAACCTATAAAATTTCTTTTCATATTATCATTACATTACTTCCTCACACAATACTAATGTTTTTGAATATACATTAATCATTGATGTCATAATTCCTTAAATTGCCTTTTTTCTTATAGGCTAATTGCCCATGTCATCTCTTTAAAACTAAAATAAATATTAAAATAATATCATAACAGTTCTAAACAATCATTTTAAAATGATTATACATTTACAAACTACAATTTCAATACAAAAACTTTTTCACAAAAATTGTCTTTTCTTAACCTCATTAACGATATTAACAACAAAACCTATCTTCAACAAATTAGGACTCTGTTATCACTAACCCTATTTATTCACAATTTAATTAAGGTTATTTTTTAATTTGTTGCTTATAATTTAATATTAATTAAAAACATAAATACTGTATTTTTATGATATACATATTTTTGCATACATACACCCCCCCGTATTTCACTATATAACTTACATTTTACTAATAATTACATATTTATCCTACTTAATGTATCTTTTTTGTTGAAAATAATTTTAAATATTTCTCAACGGTACTGCGACTGTAGTGAATTGCTAAATGGTGCTGTTAAGTTTGGAGAGACGTTTGAAGTAGCCTAAAGGTTGAATAAAGACGACGGGCCTAGACGAGCCGGACAGGGACCAGAGAGGCAGAAGTGAGTGGTCTCACCTTTATCGAATACTAATTGCTGAGGAGTGAGACCAGGCTTCTTTTATATTTATAGCAGCTATTCGGCCTCCTTAAACGAATGTGCCCCGCCCGGCCCTATTTGTATTCCCCTCAGTCGTGAACTTTTTATTCGTCCACGGATAGAGCCTTACACTTTCATAATACTGTCTACTTTAACGCAGCTCCCCTCCTCACCTCCGCCCTTTGACCATTCAATTAGAATCTCTTATCATTGGACCTACTTTTATATTTATTCAAAAACATGGCAGGGTGTGAATGAACGAGGAATAATTTGTAGGTGGTGCATCTGTGTATTTCCAGCATGTGTGCCATACTGACGTATGTTGTATACAAAATAAAACATAAATAGGAATTATTTTATAATGAGATGTAAATAGTTGACCGTAGATTAATGATTGGAGAAGTTTGTCGGGGGATGCGGTAAGCAAAGAACAACATAAATAAACAAAACCATATTTATTTATTTTATGCCGACGTTTCGACCTGAGTTTCAGGTCTTCATCAGGGGTTATGGCGTGGAAGGTAGCCTGCGGATTATTTTATTTTATTTGTTTATTTATTGATATTTACAACTGTATATAAAATACAACAAGCAAATTTGAAGTAAGATCATAATAATATGATACAGCATGTAGAGAAACTACCCAGTAGTAGAACTCTAAAAACATTTTACAATATAAGGTCAGGAGGCCATCTTCTTTTAGGGCGCTTCGGAGGATTGCCAGGAATGGAAGAGGAAGCAAGGTTAGAAACTAGTGGGTTTGGGTGGTTAGGGAGTTAATAATGGAAGGAATGATATCGGGTTCGGGCTAGATCGGTTACATAAGGAACATTTAGGTCTTTATGGATGGTTTTATTAGTAAAAAAGAAGGAGCATTGAAGATTTTACTGAGGATTTTGGATTGTAAGGATTTGATACGAGATGAATTGGAGGAAGTGAAGCCCCAAAGCTCAACTCCGTGTTAGGAATTAAATAAAACAATCTGATTCATGACACAACATTCTCTTTCACCTCTACATTTGGTTGAAATTAATCTTCGCTCGTTTCTACATTATTCACCCTCCTAATATGACCTCGTACTAATTTTCTGTATGCGAAGCATCTTCGTTGACAGAGTGACGAAAGCATTAAATGTATCAGTAAAAGCATATATAATTATATTTCATGCATTATATATGTATGATGTACTAATTTATTTTAATGAACGGTACGAAAAAAAAAATTGACTAACTCAACAGTTTCCAAAAAAAAGTAATTTCAGTATTTTTTTTCCCCATTAGAAGAGGATTATTTATTTTGTTAAATCCATAAATCTCATTGTTTTTGTTATTAACTTTACTTTTATCTTTTATTAAGAATTATTATTTTAATCTATTCATTTTACTTTAATATTTTTTATTTATGACATTGTACATAGTTATGGGTGTCTTTTGTATGAGACTATATACTAATCAATTGTTAAAAAAATATGTACCTCTTGGATTAATCACGTAAGGCTCACCAGGCCTGGTATATTGTATTAAATAAATAAATAAATAATATTCTTTCTAGTTACAAAATTTTAACATTCTTTTTTTACAAATCTATGGCAGAAATAAAAAAAAATAATAAATTTACATTCTGCTCTTAACTATTTATTTAACGCTAAATTATTATAGAATAATAATAAATATCGATTTAAAATAATAAGAATGTTTTTATAGGGTCCTACCAAGTGAAAGGAATAAAAATAATAACTATGATGACATGAAAATAAATTTATAAATTAATCTTAATCAATCTTAACTGGCGAAAAGGAAAAACGCACTTTACATACGCTTACCATCTTAACATTCAAGCAGCTTTATATTTAACAGTGTTAAAGCAAACTCATTATTAAGGCACTGTTTGTTATTCTCGATTTTCTTTTATGTTAAATATTATTTTTTCCAAAATCGTTGGCTTTGCAATAGTATATAATAAGTCTATATTGCTACTACTATTTCCGAAAATCTTTTTTTAACCTGTCAAAACATCTAACATCTATACAAGTTAGTCATCTTCTTTCATAGTTTATTACTAGTAAAAATGCGAGTTGGCTAATTATTTATAACAAATAAGATATAAACAGAAGTTATTTGTTTTCTAGAAATCAGACTAATTCACTTCAACTAAACTGCTACGAGAATCAAGTAGTGATGAGCGTTTATAATATAAATAATACGACAATACGCATCATCCATGAATTGTTGAGAGTTTTTAACATGATTTTGAAGAGAATGGGCGCCAAATCTATGAGCCGGGTTGAGAGAACGCCTTATCCCAAACAGAGATGTTAATGTCCAGAGGGAGAGCACTAGAACAAGACTGACTGCCCGCTGGTCGTGGCGTGATCTAGTGTAATGATCTAATGCCGGTGACAGGGCAAGCCAATTGGTGTCTGGGCACTCCAATAGCATCATTAGCTAAAATGCTCTCCAGCTTTGACATCGATGATACCGAACCCTTTCCCTCAATACAAACTGTTCAAAAGGACCAGTTGAGGAAATAGAAGACAAATAAAATCATTACGAGGAAAATTAATTTTTTGTAGCGTATTTAACTTTCTACGAAAAAAACAAGTTAAACTATCTTTGATTTATGTAGCCAGCAACTGATTTGAACAGATGCTGGATGTGAAAAAATATATTTCATTAAACACTGTGTAATGAAATTTCAAAAGGGGACCTTATAGGTGAAGGCGCTTGGTTGAGAAGGTTGTGGGTTCCCTTCCTACCCAGGGCAGTCAATATTTATTTCGTTGTGGCCCGAGAAATAAATCTTGACATTCCCACTCGTTCATAATTAAGGTTATGAGTAAAACAAAAAGAATGAACTTTTATAAGTAATGATTTGTTACAGTTTGGAGAATCTTTCTAACGGAGCAGTTGTACTTATAGGCTTTAAGTTTTATTCTGATGCGAAAAGTCAGAAAATATTGGTTTTATTTGTAAATATTAAGGACTTTACATATTTCGGTATTTTCTGTTTCTATAACATTATTAGGCGCATAAAAATCAGTTATCCAATCCCGCCGTCTATCGTACTCTGATATCCTTCTATTTAAATCCTCAGTGCATCCCCGCAATACCCGCTCACGGCCTTCAGACTTATATGTAACTGCCCATCGAACTACAGCCTTTGGTAGATCTTTCCTCATCCGTTCCTCATCCCTATGGAATCATATTCCCTCCAGGATTCGTATTTCTAATGTCCTTCCAACATTCAAATCCCGTATCTCTTGTCCACCCAATTCGGGAAAAATAACAATTGAATGTTTTAAACAAAGTTTATATATTTTCTGTACTTAACGTTTCAGAATTTCGTTTATTCTTGTAAACGTGTATATTAGGAGAAATTGTACCTTTCCATTTATTATTTTTAGTTTAATTATATTCGATTTTTATCATTTTTGTTTTCGATTATTTATTATCAGAAGTGTTTGTCATCTTATGTTTTATGGTATGACATATGATTTTACTTTATTGGTTCAATTATTATTTTATATATTTTGTTAATTATTGGTGTTCATTTTTATTTTTTCAAATTCATTATTTTATTATGTTTTATGACGTTTTATAATTTCATTGTTATTTTGTATTCCACTCAAAGGCTCTAAAGCCTAATTCTGACGCCTATATATTATTCTAAAGGGATCAATCCCAGAATAAGTAAAAAATATTATTATTATTATATATTCTATTTACAAATAATTAAAATTTCATTAAGTAAATATTTAATCTATTGGAGCCTAATAAAATATTTCTATTAGTTTTATGGTTAGTCAATAACTGTCCCAACTGTCATTACCCTAGGGTCAGGGTAAAACTGGTCATAGCTAATATTTTATTTTTTTTATTGCGATTGCTTCTGTTTCTAGAACACATTATTCGGTAAGTAAAATTAAATTTACTATTTTGAGGAATAAGTAAAATTTGAGTAAATTTGTACTCGCTTCTAGCCTAATAAATTATTCTAAAATATATTAAAACAAATATATTTTCTTTCAGTGCAATATCAATGCCTAGAAGGGATATTTTTAATCAAATAAAAAAATATAAGCTATTTTAAAAAGCGATATATATATTTTTTTATTTAAATAGACTGACATTAATCCAGTCTCCCCAAACATATAGTAGAACTAAATAATAGAAATAATAAATATATAGGTGTTATATACCCGGATTGTTATATTATTGGACATTGTTATATTGACGGACAAGAATTTGAAAGAGTGTTAACCAAAAACTAAGCAATCCAATGAGAAATTTATTAAATAATAATATTCCTTCATTATAAAAAAAAAAACATATATAAAATTAAGAAAATGTCCTGAAGGAAAATATAATTGTAATGAGTTCCTCCTTGGTATTTCCACAACGATGAGCACAAATATCTTATCAGAGCAGGTTGATAACGGACGGAAGACAAGTGTGAGCCAAGTCGGTAGTTGCTGGTCGAAGGTTGTGCTGCTAGGTTTGGTTTTTCCGTGTCAGTGGCACGAAGTGATAAAGATCATATAATGAGGGACCTACGGTAACTAACCTGATTTACAGCAGCTCCTATCGCCACTAGTAATTAACCCTTTACCACCGGCATGACGCTTCCTAAAGTTAACTGCGCATGCGTTCTCCTTCCTGTTCTACCACGGAAAACGGGGAGATTAATTGTTCTGAGAGCAAGGAAAACTCAGGAACGCTATAACTCTAACGAGGGAAAAAATATAAAAATCATATTTCAGGAAATAGCGTATTAAAATTAGATGATTTTTTTATTCAGTTATAACTAAATATACCTATGAAGCATAAAAAAAAAACTGTTTATTAATTATTTTTAAATGCCCAGAGTTTCGACCAACCCGACCCTTATTAAGGACAATCTACTAAATGTCAATTTTTAGTTTATTCAACCTCTAATAAAAGCAATTTATTATAGAATGATTTCAAGTGAAAAATACTTAGAAGCTATTATATATGAGAAAAAAAAATTATATGGGTGATTTTAAGTCAGATATGAGAAATTTAAACCAACACAAGGCAGAGATTTTATGTGAATTTAATTTATTATTAATATAGCTGAATTTTAGTTAATTTTTATAGGTTTTTAATAATAAAATAAATGAAAAACATACCAGAATATAGTTTGAAATAAAAAGATAATGTACTTAACCTAGTTGTGAGGTAGGTTAGTTCTATAGGTATTGTTGTGAATACATTTAATGCTACACTAGTAGAACAACATAATTATAAAATTATAGAATTAATATCCTAACGTAAAATTGACGAATATCCGTAAATTAGAATATAGAATAGTGTAAATTCATTAGTAAATAAATATGATTTCCCATATTGGTTTGTGTTTTTGGGTTAATTTTGACTCTATTGTATTTGACCTGGGCATAATAGCCTAGAAATTTTATTAATTATTTTGAAGCTGTGAAACTAAAATTAAGTTATGCTAATTATATCAATGGTTTTACTAATAGTTAATAATAAGTTTGTAATAAAATCTGCTATTTAAAATATTCTCCTTGGTGATAGCAAGGTTGGCCAAAACATTTGATAATTTTTTTTTGTTAATAATATAAAAGTTTGATTCATTGGCACTGATGCAGATGGGCGTTGGTATGATAAAAGCCTACACCCTAGCAGAATATTAGCAAAATTATGCTTGTGGTAAACATAATTTTACTAAGTTATTCATATTACAATAAAAAATCTGGAAGAAATTTTTCTTTTTTGAATAATGTATTTTCAGAAAATTGATAAAAATATTAATTCATGAGAATATAAATATGCACATATAGAAAAGATAAGACAAAGCTTTAGTAAAAATATATGAAGTAACAAGATAATCTGATTTTATTACAAAAGAAAAAACTTGGAAAGAAGAGAAAAAACAAATATGAATAATAAATATATCTGGAAGCTTAATCTTCAACTATCTAAAAATCAATGTTTAGTAGTTTATATGAAAAAAAAAAACAATGTTCTAATTAAATTGAACATTGTTTTTTTTTTGAACATTGTTGTAAAACGTTTATGAACGTTTCATCTAGATGAACTCAAAATAATTACGCAGTAGTAAATACTTTGGGTAGAACATTTCTCGATCTACGGGGGAGGAGGAGGGGGTACAGATATAAAGAAAATAAAAATATTATGAGGCTCTGTACTTGATTTATTTTTCTGATATTTTATTGCAAAAGCCAATAAATTGAGGAATCGAATTTTTTTTTACAAGGAATCCAATAGACGGTCAACACTGTTTGCCACGAATAAACCGCTAAGAAAATTGTCTGATGCTCAGCTAGATTTGAACCTTAACAATTTATGTTTTAATATTAGAATAGAGAAAAACTTATAAAGAAAATGCACCATATAGTTTAGACTACGATATTTTAGTGCTTCATTTGTCTAAGATGAAAATATAGAGGATGTCTATAATTTATAATTATTCAAATAATTAAAAGTATCTTTTTATTTAGAGGAAAATTATGGAGGATATTAATTTGAAAATATATCAAAAATTAAAATTTTAAATTTCTGTATTACGGAAGTGCGCCCCACCCCGTGCTATTTTTCCTTTTGTATTCCCTCAATTGATCTCAAATTATTTGAAACAAGAAATTCAAAAGTTCTTTAATCGTCAGAAAAGAAAAGGTTCAATCCAACTATTTCTGAATGGCGAGTTGAATTTAAAATATTATGTAATAAATCACGTATATACAACATTTTAATACAGTTTCACAGAAATTATTATTTTATCATTTTTGTTATTGTAATAACATAAATCAGATTTGAATTTGTCCTTTACATTTTACTGGCCATTGTAGATCAACTAAAAAAAATGAATGTTTTTTCAAAACACTCTTACAGCTATTTGTATATAATTAAATTGATTCTAAATGATGTAGGTAAACACAGCGATGTCGAATAAGTTTCATAATTCCTCTAAATATACTACATGCATATACGAGAGTAATGCCATAAGTAAAAGTTTATTTCCTTTTTTTTGGGGGGGGGAGAATTAAATTTTCTTTTTACTTTATACCTGCTGGGAACACAATAAATGCCGACAGGTAAAGTGTAATGATGAAAATAATAGAGGAAATTCAAAGCCAGAGAAGACGATTCGGAACGACAGTTCGGAAGACGTAAACCTCGCTGTCTTAAGTAAATACCAAGGAACTGGTGGGACATAAATATACAAAACTGTTTCGTTAAAAGTGACTATTATCAAGAAAAATATTATTTATTTATTAATAATAATAAAAAAATATTTAATCTTTAGAATATGTAACTATTTCACAAAAAAATATTTGTTTTTAGGATTACCTAATAGTTGTTTTTTAATATTTTTAAACTCTAACAAAATGTTGAATGTCAAATTTATTAGATTTATGCCAGTAAGAAGAGTTAATAATAATTGATCTGTGACATCCGCTACATTGCTGTCACATTGTAGTAAGCATTTAATTTAAAGTTAAGTATAACTTTAATAAATAAAAGCCTATTGTGAAGGAGTGTCTTCAAAAGCAATCCCCTCAATGGTCTTTCTTCTATTTAATTGTCCTTGTGCCGTGGGAGGGGGGCGCAGGGGGGGGGGGTTCTCCGATTCCTTTCTTATTTTCACTAAGGTTTCCTTTTATTACCTTTATTATTGTATTTTAAATAAGAAATCTTCATTCAAAACCGTTGAAAGATTTTCATTCTTTTTTCTAGATCCCTATTCATTTATATTTATGTTAACTCCTGTATTTAGGCGTTTTACAGGTCGAGAGAGTTCATTCTTACGGAGATAATGAAGAAATTTCAAAAGCTTTGTCGTTAACAATTGCCCCGGGGAAGAATACAGAAGCTAATATATAAAATGGATAAAAACTGATGCTTTTTTTTATTTTATTAATTTTTGCTTTCAAATAAGGTCATTTATAAATCGATTTTTCGACGGTAATACACGTGTTGATGTACCTTGAGTCCAAATAAAGTCTCGCAAAATGATTTATGTGATTTTTTTTTCTGAGGATAGGGGAAAAAATTTTCATGAGATTAAGTGCTACAAATTAAAAGTCGCACAAAATTGTGAGATTCCTACTCACTAAAAACCTCCTCCCAGTACTTCTTTATTACCCTGCAGAATTGCTGTCGAGTAATGTGAATATGGTAATTATATGAAAATAATTTCTGGTATCTCCTTGATAATGGCCAAAGGGGCAAAACGTTAGAGAATCAAAATAAAGTTTGTTGAGAGTAAAATCGATCAATTGAATCTGTATTATTTACGTATAAAAATTTACAATATTCGTCTCACCATTTCATCTAGTTCTTCACAACCTCTGTCGCCTTGTACAAGTAACTACCATTCATACCTTCTCCTTTATACAACATTAAAAAATTTTTACATTCCATTATACACAACCTTCGAATTTCTAATGATCCTATAACAAACTGTATAAAAACAGATGAAGGAAGAAACAGAAAGATTAGGAATAATGGACCAGGACTATCTGCACGGAGAAAGATATAGGAAAAGACTGAAGGAAAACAAGGTTCTTGTGGGAAAGAGAATCTCGAAAAAGGGTGTCGCGTGGACAGAAGAAAGAAAACCAAGGCACGCAGAGAAAATGAAGGAAAATGGAAGGAAAGGAAAAACAAAAACAAGAGAGAAGCCAAAAAGTGACATTTGTGGTGTCTCTAAGGCTGTTCCGTGAAAGAAAAATATAAATAAAAACTATAAAATGTACTCTTTTATTATTTTTTAAAAAATTATTTCATATAAATTTTTTATAATATTTCATTTATTGATAAACGGAAGCGTTTAACTTCTTGTCTGATCCAGGCCTATTTGTTTTACCGCGCCTTTGTCGTATTCTCAGGTTAATTTTTGATGATTTATTTTAATTTAAATTAAAATTAATTGTGCTTATCTTTATTATTTACTTATTTTGAAATAATTTAATATATTTATTTATTTTATTTCGTAATATATGTGAGCTTATTATTTTTAAAATTATTATTATTTTTTTAATGTATATATGTATTGTAATGAATAAATACTAAATGACAGAATTGGCAGGATGCTTTATTTTAATCAATATCCTACAAGATACAACTTTTAATGAGATATAGAAGGCGACAAAGAGGCAGGAGCTTATTCCTGGAAATTTTTATTTTACAAAAGAAACGATTTTATGTAATTATGTTTTTTATCACTTCTTTAAAGTCTTTACTATAACTGGATTCATATCTTCAACCTTCAGTTATATTTATAGCTAATGAAACCATCATAGTAAAGATGATTTTTGTCTTAAAATGATATAATTATTATGTAAGGTATAATCCTTGAGAAATACTTAATTTTTGAAAAGATTTTGTTTCTAGAAAGCGCTTATTGAAGTTAATAACGTTACCGATTTCACCTATATATATATTGTTTTATAGTCTAGGTGCCTATATTGACTTACTTTACTCACTTATTACAATATTCTTCTAAATCAATTAATTACGCGGATTTATCTATTTTACCTTCTATATTAAAAGGAATTTGGTTCAGATTTATTACAGGTTTTTTTTTAAGTAATACCATTGAAGGAAAGTTCAAAAAGAATTAGCAACAACTTTCACTATAGAGACCCAAGTTGTGACCAGATCATTTTTAAATTTCCACTCTTCACCAATAAGAGTTGCTACAGTTCCTCGAGGAAGAGGGATATGGCACGCACTTGATAGATGAAATAGACGGTTTCAGGGAAATTAGAGCCGGTAGTCCATCTTCGTTGAGGAATGAGAGTGAGCGCAGTAAATTAACTGAATTTTTCGGAAAAGCCACCACTTCCGTTAGTATCCTAAAAAAAAAAAAAATACAACTCTTTGTTTCAACATTTTTTTTTATTTTAAAAATACTGTGCCTGTCAACAATTAACAATAAAATTCTCATTCATATATGGCTTTTTATTAATCAACAAAGTGAGATGTGGCAGTTCGATTCGTAAAAAAACCCCAGGTTGAATAAAAAACTACATAATCAGGAAAAATTCCTAAAGACGGATTTCAAGTTCTGCAAACATCATATTATATAAAATAGGACATAATACAATATATCATAAAATGAGGTGACATTGTGCCATGCAGGGAGAAAATAGGCCAACACAAAATTCAGCAAATAAGTGCTCTCTGTTGTTATTAAAGCTAATAGCTTCCCCATTTAACAAATCAACAATCGTTATTTCACTTTTTTAATACCACCAGGGCCCTGTTTCATAATAAAGAACAAACTAATACTATTAACTTATAGGTTTGTATTAATTCAATTACACTGACTTGTACAATAGTAACTTGTACTTTGGTATTTTTTAATTCCAGAAATATTAATATTACTAATAGTCACCCCTATCATGAAAAAAATAAATATTAGTATTGTTACCACACTAGTTTCTACACTTGTACTATTAACTAATACTATTAGCTTTCATTATGAAACAGGGCCCAGGACTCTTACACTATTTTTTTATCAATTCACAGTTTCATAACTTGTGAAAAGTGATGATTATCCTAATAAAAAAGATAAATTTTATATTTATATTTTACTTAGATCAGATTTACTAAATGTATTATAATGTACAGTTGTAAATAGCCATAAATAAACATTTAAAATAAATGAAAAAAAAGTATTTTCCGTTTATCTACTGCCTGAAGTAGTACTGTGATCTTTTTGTTAAGTTCTTTGTTCCTCAATTTTTTTTTTGTGCACTGTAAGTGATTAGCCACCATTGAAAGCCACAGGTGAGCTAATTTTTGAGAGTTCGTACAAAAATAAAAAACAATTCAATTTTTAACTTCAATAATAACATTATCTGATTTATTTATTTTTTTTTAAATTTTTAAAATGAAGTTAATCCTTGCAGTCCAAAATCCTTCGTAAAATTCTTAATGCTCCTTACTTTGTCACAAATCAAATCATCCATCAGGACCTCAATGTCCCCTATGTTGCCGATTTGGCCAGAACCAGATACCAATCCTTCCATAATAAACTTCCCAACCACCCAAACCAACTCGTTTCTAGCCTGGCTTCTCCTTCACTCCTAATAATCCTCCTAGGCGTCTGAAAAGAAGATGGCCTCGAGATCTTCTCCTTTAGAAATGTTTTTGGAGTTCTATCAATGGGTAAATTCTCCACATGTTTTTATCATGTCATAATATCACTTACAGCAAATTTACTTGATGTGTATATATGTATACAGTAGTAAATATCAATAAATAAATTATTAAAAAAAAAAATAAAATAAAATAAAGTTATCGTTCGTGTAAAACTTTTATAAAATATTGTTTATGATCGGGAAATAATAGTTTTTTTATTCAAGAAAATAGTTAAATTTAACTGGAAGAGTTATAGTTTCAAAGTAAGAAGTATTAGAATTTGCCAAAACAGAGTAGTTTTCAATTATAAAGGATAAAGAAAAGTAGGCTAATCTCGCCACACTCCATAGTGCGTTATTGTGACAAGAATTAAACTAATTAGACCCACCGATCCAAACGACCTAAATTTTTTTCACATTTTTAATAAAAACGTAAAATGAGCATCAGTCAACAATATATCCAAATATGTTGGTAAATATAGAAATGTCATACAAAATCTGGCACAATCACACCTCATCATACCGTAATAAGTTCGTAACATTAAGAGTACATATAATTTAAATTATTTCATCGAAATACTTAACGAATCCTAAGTCATTGTAATTTTTTAATAATTGAAATATAAAAACCGTCAATAAATAATATACTGTCAAAGATATCTGCTGTTTTAACATTCCATCACCTCATGAAATGCTGGTTACACTTCCAGTTCAGATTGCAGTCGTGAGCATATGCTTGTGGCATTGATTAGACCAATACCATAACCATCCATTCAACTAAATTAAAAACCAGACGACCATTTGGGATACAATATGTAAAAGGAGTTATTTAAATAAACAAAAAGTATATCATATATATAGAATAATTTATGAGAGTCTAAAAAGAATTAATTAAAAAGTCATAAAACTAATAATTCCTCTTTCTGTTCTATCAATTACAAGCAACAGAAATAAAGGAGAGTAAAATACAAGTTCAAAAATGTGCTTTTTAGCCTTTTAATAACGTTTTAGTAATATTTTTCATTTAATTAGAAGGAAAAAAAAATCTTAGTTTTCAGAAATCTACACCATGACCTTCATATCCCTTTTTTCCTTGACCTCATACCAACCAAATTCCCAAAATTCCATATAAACCTTTCCAACCATCCTAATCCTTTGGTTCAATTCTTATCTAGGATTACCCATCCCTACAATCCACGTCGAAGGTTGAAACGGCAGTGGCCAAAAGACTTAATGTAAAATAAAAACGGACAATTGGAGTTCTGGCAATGGTCAGATTCTCCACTCAAGTTGAGTGTTTGCGGCTTAGCTCACTTGCTCAGCCTCCACTGGCTCACTACCAGTGATGCGGCGAGAGGATACGCCGGGATCTTATGAGCTCTGCTCTACCCCTCAAAAGTGGGGGGTAGAGTGGGCTCAGGGATACTCAGGTCGATTGTGTAAATATTGTATATAGGTGTGTAAATGTGACTAGAGATTCTTTTATTTTTATCATTATTTTATTTTATTTATTTATTTTTTCCTGCACATAGTTTGATTATGTTCATTTTCTTTATCCTTCTGTTTTTATATGTTTTAAGAAAGATTTTATTTATTCTTATGTACTTTTTCTTTTCATTTATTTATTTTTCATTCTTATTTTAGTAACAATGTGATCATTCATCACTATTACCTATTGCCTACAACGGTGTGGCAGATTGTAATGACTAACAATAAATAAAGTTCGTATTGGTCAGTTAAAAAAAAAATAGTATTCAGAAACAAAAACTAATACTTTCCGGCCAGACCCGCCCCACTACAACCCCCAGGGAGTGACGGTCCTATATAACTTTTGAAATATTAGTTTGAGACGGGAAGAGGAGAGTTAAGATCGAGCAATATTTAAAAAGCGCCTGAAATAGGAAAACGGCGTGAATGTAAGGCATGTAAACTTCATTTAGGTATATCATATACATATACTTACAGCAAATTTACTTGATGTGTATATATGTATACAGTAGTAAATATCAATAAATAAATTATTAAAAAAAAAAATAAAATAAAATAAAGTTA
>NW_027114392.1:634661-642753 GCF_000696795.3 Halyomorpha halys | reverse complement strand
ATATTTTAATTTATTCATTGATATTTACAACTGTATAAAAATATATACAATAAGAAAATTTGTTGTAAGTCATACAATATCATGATGCAGACATGTCGAGAATCTACCCATTGATAGAACTCCAGCGTATATTCAAACAACAGAACGAATTTGTAGTAAAATTTTCTATTTATCTAAAAGCTTATAATAGGGCGAGAAAATAAGGCGTCTAGGCTTCTGTCTGCTCTGAAGCAGCATGTTGAAGCAGAATTGACATAAATTTTTTCCAGTTCAACATTGAATTACACCACACCATATCAGACGGTAACAGATACTAACCATTTATTTCTCCATATCCAGAAAAAAGCTACTGGATCTGTACCACCGCCGTGGATCCAGTAATGAACAGTCATATCCTGTAAGCTTAACCTAAACTCGGTACGTCTCATCCCATTACTAAATTATTACATTTTTTTATGATAAAAGAAGACTCTAGATAATCAAATTATAAACAAATTGCTCCAGAAAGGAAAATCTCATCTTGTGAAGAATATACAAATATATTTAGGAGTAAATAAAGGGATGCAGTCTGAGTAATTGATATCGAAGGCAGAGGAAAGAATCAGGATCTAATAAAAGAGGCTTAAGCTAATAAACACAGACTTGAAGGATGATGGAGGGTAACAGCATAACAGCACTACGGCCATTGTCAATACTAGTTTCTCATCCCCTCCGAGTTCCAAGACATTAACCCACTCCCTTCGCGACACCGGGCGGCCTTCATCCCCACCGTCCCTACCCAAAGTTCGGTTTCATGAAACTGGCTTTCTCTAACTGTCAATTCTCCAAGCAGCTTTTCTCGAATCAGATTAAGTGTGTATACACTTCAATAGGAACAGCGAATAAATAAAGAAACCAAATGTACGAGTAATTTTAACAAAAGTGGGTATTTTCAGGCTAGTATTTTTTTTTTGTTCTCTTCTTTTGACTATTTACAGCAGGGAGTTTTTCCGAGAGAACACCATTATCCTACAATCCTGAAGAAAACCTGACACGGAGAAAGAATAATGAGACGGAGAAATAAAAAAAATATATATATTAATTTTATTACAAAGAAATATTTTATTGACCTGTGAGGGATATAAAAATTGGAAGGCTTAGGTAGAACACAAAGTGAGGAACTCAAGGATATTGAAAAAATATTTATTAATATAAATCATGCAGTCCCAAACATTCATTATCATTACTTCGGCCAGTATGGCCATCATCAAGGACAATCTTGAATATAAATTTATACCTCACATCCAACAATTAAAAACTTTTTGCAGGCTATTCTGCCCAGGTCAATATTTAGTCAAATTCAACCTGTGTTGTCACTTTTCTATTAATTTTTAATTTTATTAATTATACATTAACACTGTTTTCGCTCACTTACCATGAAATATGTTTATCCATTTTGGTCATGACTCTCATATAGTTCATTGACTCATGGGAATTATCAAAAACCGTAAAAAATACATTGCATTTTGGGTAATGTATTTCTTCAAGATGCTATAAAAACATTTTATAGTTAAATTAAAATTAATTCCAATAAATCCCACTAAAACACATTTACCATTCGTCGTAAACTCTCTTGCACCACAGTATCCTTTAATAATACCCCACGAATTCCTGTCGAACAAATCCGTTACTTAGGACTACATTTGGACAAACGACTGACATGGAGTCCTCATACAACACTAAAAAGTCAGGAAACGGCTCGTAGATTCCGACTATTACAACATTTACTAGACAAACGGTCTAAAATACCTATCCATTACAAAAGACTGATCTACATGCATATTTTAAGGCCTATTTGGACATATGGACCTTAAGGCTCCATTAATCCATCATCCATCGGAATAAGGAATCATAAAAGAATCTCTGCGGTATTCCCTACAGCGTGGGACTGGGAAAGGTCAAGCCGTTACAAGTGATGGCGGCTATTAGAGTGAGAGGTGCCCAGGGAAGCACCTTGGAGGAGGCTGCCAAGATGTATATAGACTATACATACCCTAGGGATGACCCGTCCCAGGATAGTGCAGAAGATGGAATGGTTATACCCACGTTATACCCACCGACCTATGTCCGCCATGGGATATATGGGACCTTAGTCTTGCCGTGGACAGTCAAAGGATAGGAAGGGGTCCAGGACTAGATAGCATAGATGCTGCGATCCTAAAGAACAGTGCCCCTTATATTGAGGAAGAGCTATTGGATATATTCAATGAGTGCCTGGATAAGGGGTACTTTCCAAACAAGTGGAGGATCGCAGACTTGAGATTGCTCTACAAGGGAGGTGGTAAGGCTAAGGAAACGCCTAAATCCTATCGACCAATATGCCTCCTCCCAGTTGCTAGTAAGGTCCTGGAGCACATGATCGTCCACAGCCTTAGACCAATCCTAAGTCCTGCAAGTCATCCACGGCAGTTCGGCTCGACCCGTGGCAAGGGAACTACGGATGTGCTGCTGTGAGTGCGTAGGGACGTGGAGGAGAGGGCAGAGAAATATGTCTTATTGATAATGTTTGACATCTCTTCCGCCTTCGACAGCGTTTGGTGGCCCCGTGCTCCAGCGGTTGCAAGAGCTCGACACCCCCAGTAATCTATACTCCCTCGTAGGTGGTTACCTCAATAAGAGGAGTGTCAGGATCAGGGGTAACTACTATGAGGTCGAGAGAAGAATCGAAAGAGGATGTCCGCAGGGTTCGGTCCTAGGACCAGCTCGTGGGGAGCTAGTATTCGATGAGTTGCTGGGGGAACTAGAGGATAAGGGGTTCCTTGCCACGGCTTACGTGGACGACCTGGCAGTCATTTTATTTTATTTATTCATTTTATTTTTCCGCCCACTTTGTAACGTATTATTTCACTTCTTAAACTTTTTCTAACACATTTGTCGTCACCCTCTTAAAAACGTTTCCACTTTTTAACTGTTGTTAAATACCCATGGCACTTTGTCATCTTCCGTTGCTTCGTCATCGTTGTACATATATATATTTTTAACATTTTCCAAAAACCATTTGTCGTCACCCTCTCACAAGCCTTCTTCCTCTAAATATTTTCTACTTTTTACTTTTTATTTTTTACGTACTCGTAACGTTTCCTCTTAAAAACACTTAGTCATTCTTGTAACGTCTTTTTTAATTCGGAGTTTGGCCGTTATCGGAGCAGAATACCACTTGGCAGTTGGATTTCAAGCTAACAGGTTCGTTTTATTCTGTTCCCTCCCCCTCATCTTTATTTTACCACCCATTTTTTCCTCAATTTTCCTTACCCACATTATTAGTTATGTTTTCTTCTCTTCATTTGTTTTGTTAAACTTTACTTATAATTTTCCTCTTTATCAATTCTTATGGTTACATATATTTTCTTTCTCTCAATTTTCTTTTTCTTTCCATATTTCAATTTTTTAATTATTAATAACTAACACATTCATACTTCTTTGCATTATATAACTTTATTTTTATTTTGTTTTCTTAACTATGTTATTTTACCTACTTATTCAATTAGTTATGTATACATTTTATTTTTCACTTCTCTCATCACTACATTTTATTAATTTCATTCTGAATAATTTTAATCACTTTGTCATTCTGTTTATATTTTGTATATTAATTGGTTGTTATCTTGTTGTGTTCTTAGCCCTGATGAAGGCTAGAAACTCTAGCCGAAACGCTGACACGATTAAATCAGTTACATCAACTTATTTGTGTTTCATTTTGACCGCACCCCCAACCATCTTTTCCTTGTACAAGTCATCCACGGTCAACTATCTCTCATAATTACAAAGCTTAATGTCACTATCTACTTTATAGCACATCAAACTTACTTGCTAATAGTCATCTGTACGTCTCATAGTTCCTGAGATATAGATTTCCCACAGTAAATATAACTGATTTTTCATTATATATTTCATGAAATTTTGCTTTTTAAACAACTGTATATCGAGAACTAGTGAACGTAAAGGGCACTAATAGATCTCATGTTTTATCAACTTTACTCTACTTTAAATGACTTTCCATTGGGTTTTTTAGTGGTTTTGGTGGTTTCAGAGACAAGGAGTTTCACATGAAAAACAATTTTTTTAAAATTTTGAAACCGCCACCATTTTGTATTCCCTCTTAATATACTTGTCAAACACATCAATTTTTAGTAGTAATTATATGTAGTTTTCATTAAAGTATTCAATTAATTTCGGTGAAATAACTAACTTTTTTTTCTGCAGGGATAATAGCTGCTTTAACTTTCACGAAGCAGTTTAAAGCTATACATACAACTCCCTCACCATAAACCTTGATATATCTAATGGAAAAACGATTGTTTAAATCCCCATGATTTAGTTATTGCAATTCATGAAAAATACACCTTTACATAGAGGATTCAATACACGGTTGACCACGCCCCTTTTCACTGGAGTTTCTAGAATTTTAGAAAACTCGAATAGAGTGTATTTCGAATGTAGATTTTTCACGGATAATTTAACTATTCTTTTAAAAACAATTTATTTATTGTTATTTACAACTGTATGAAAATATATACAAGTAAATTTGCTGTAGGTGACATAGTGACTTGACACAAACATGTGGAGAATTTACCCATTGTTAGAACTCCAATAACATTTCTGGAGGAGAAAATCCCGAGGCCATCTTCTTTTCTGACGCCTAGGTGGATTATTAGGTAATGAAGGAGAAGCCAGGATAGAAACAAGTGGCTTTGGGTGGTTGGGAAGTTTATCATGGAAGGAATGGTATCTGGGTCTGGCCAAATAGGAAACATATGGAACATTGAGGTCCTGATGGGTGACTTGATTTGTGACAAAGTAAGGACTATTAAGGATTTCACAAAGGATTTTGGGGTGTAAGGGTGGATTCGGAATAATGAATATAAATGAATAATATAAATTCCACCTAAGTAACTAAGTGTTTTTAAGAGGAAACGTTACGAGTAGGTAAAAAATAAAAAGTAAAAAGTAGAAAATATTTAGAGGAAGTATGAATGTGTTAATTATTAATAATTTAAAAATTGAAATATGGAAAGAAAAAGAAAATTGAGAGAAAGAAAATATATGTAACCATAAGAATTGATAAAGAGGCAAATTATAAGTAAAGTTTAAAAAACAAATGAAGAGAAGAAAACATAACTAATAACGTGGGTAAGGAAATTGAGGAAAAAATGGGTGGTAAAATAAAGATGAGGGGGAGGGAACAGAATAAAACGAACCTGTTAGCTTGAAATCCAACTGCCAAGTGGTATTCTGCTCCGATAACGGCCAAACTCCGAATTAAAAAAGACGTTACAAGAATGACTAAGTGTTTTTAAGAGGAAACGTTACGAGTACGTAAAAAATAAAAAGTAAAAAGTAGAAAATATTTAGAGGAAGAAGGCTTGTGAGAGGGTGACGACAAATGGTTTTTGGAAAATGTTAAAAATATATATATGTACAACGATGACGAAGCAACGGAAGATGACAAAGTGCCATGGGTATTTAACAACAGTTAAAAAGTGGAAACGTTTTTAAGAGGGTGACGACAAATGTGTTAGAAAAAGTTTAAGAAGTGAAATAATACGTTACAAAGTGGGCGGAAAAATAAAATGAATAAATAAAATAAAAATATATCTTATATATATAAAAATTACTTTTTTAATAAATTAACTATTTCCGAATATATTAATGATAAGTTGTGCTTGTCGGTTTTTAAATTGACGGAAGAAGGTTCTAATTGGATGTAGAGGCTTTCAGAGATGAGCCTTTTGTCATGTTACGAACTGTAGCAAGTATAGTCGTTTTGTCGAAATCGAAGGAATGATTTAAAGAAAGAGAATGTTCCGAAAGTTTAGAGGCAGAATGATTATGTGAGGAAACAGAATATTTATATTGTTTGATACGGTATTTTAAGAGGTTTTTGGTTTCGCCTATGTAAGCAGAATTACAATTAAGGGTGGAGCAAGGGTTGTGGTATACAATATGTGATCGGTGCAGAGGAGGGTTAGGGTCTTTTAGTTTAATGTAAATATTAGATAGTGTGTAGTGAGGTCAGAAAATAATATGAAGGTACAGCAGACCGTAAGAGTTTTTTTTTATGTTATCGGAAAGAGAGGGGATGTATGGCAATGATCTGTAAAAGGGGGTAGAAAGGGGTTGTGAAGAATTAGGAGAAGCGGTGAGACGATTTTTTTAGTTGTATATAAGTTTATGAATGACATAGAGAGGGAAGTTATTAGCTAAGAGTATTTGTTTAATGCGGTGTGTGTTTTTTTCATGGAAATGGGAATCAGAAAGGGAAAGACCACGGTGAATAAGGTTTTTGGTTACGTTAATTCTTTGATGGTAAGGATGTTGGGAGTGGTAATTTAGAAGTCTGCTTGAGTAGGTTGGTTTGGTGTACCACTGTAGTCAGTGGATATGGTGTTATCTAGGTTTCTTAAGATGAGGAGGTCAAGGAACGGAAGTGAGTTATTATTTTCAATTTCTACAGTAAAATTAAGGCGTGGATAGTAAGAATTAAAGGTGGATAGGATGTCAGGGATTTTATCAGAATTTAAGACAAGGAGGTGATCATCTGCATATTACATATTATCATTGTAGTAGTAGAAAATTACTCTAATGATTTTATCCTCTGCTATTGGGCAAATAAAATACTACCAAGTAAAGCATGGAAAGCACTGAATTGACTGTTTTTTTAAGTTTACAATGGTTTGGCTTGATGGATACCGATTAGATTTGATGATGAAAGATAAAATGCGTACTGTGATATTCTCTTTTATGCTTACCTGAGAATGGAAGATGGCCCGAGCAGGATCAAGTGCAATAAGGCTGCCCCCGCCGCCAGCTCTCACTACGAGCTATTGTCCTCATTGTCGCTCTTTCCCCACCGCTCCCGGCTTTATCCTACAGTTTTAGAGTCCGCCTCACACTATAGCGCTTTTTTTTATCTTCCTTTTTCCCCACTTTTTCTTTTTTTTTTACTCTTTTTTTTATTTATTTTTTGCTGGTGGTGGAACAGGGGGAAGCTCTACGCCGGACGGCCATGAATAAATCCCCGCCGTTGGGCCATAACCGACGGGGAGGCCGGCATTACAGCTCCTATCACCTTGTTCCCTTCCTCCCCGCAGCACCATCCTCCCTAAACTTCATCCCTTCCTCCTTTCTTTAAGCATTTTTTCCTGCCATAAAATTACCTTAAACTGCTCAATCAACTTTTGTTGACATTATGATCCGAACGTGATCGATAGCTTCTGACAGCATTGCCCTCAAAGCACCATTTTAATCTGCTACCAGCATTTCCATGCTCAAAATATTTTTTGTTTCTTTTATTTATTTAATACCAGATCGGCCAGATGGGCCTTACATGGTTAATGTAAGAGGTCTTTTTTTTTTTTAACGATTGATTATGTGGAGGTATAGTCTCATACAAAAACATTCCTAACCATATACGATGCTATTAAGAAAATAAAATAAATCGATTAAAATAATAATAAAAGATAAAAGTAAAGTTAATAACAAAACTAATGACATTTATGGATTTAATGAAATAAATAATTGACTTTTAATGGGAAAAAAAGAAAGTGAATTTAAGAAAAAAATAAATAAATTAAGATAAATAAAATTTTAGAGTGACAATAGCAGAACTGATAAATATAGAACTTAATACAGGATGTCCGGCAGCAGCCTGGGTTTCAGTCTTCGGGTTGAGGTCGGTTTTTCCAAGTTGTTGGTCACTGCTCCTTTAGCTGTAGTTTACTGGGAGTAGAACTTCATGAACCTTTTTTTTATGTAATCCTCTATTGTCTCTATTTTTAATTCTCGAGGCAATTAGCTGTTTTTGTTTCTAGTTTAACAAAGAAAAAAAATATATATACAGGAGGAATTGGACGGCATTATGTGAACATAATAAACAAAATACAGTTGTTTAAAAAGCAACATTTCATGAAATGTCTACCAAAAATCAGTTTAATTTACTGTGGACAAATCTTTCAACCATCCACTTCTCACTGAAAATAAGACTTGGACACGATCTGATGAAGAAAAAGCTCAAATGTTCGGCGAACACCTCTTCAAAACTTTTAACCCCCAT
>NW_027114392.1:617608-626922 GCF_000696795.3 Halyomorpha halys | reverse complement strand
CTAACCCATTAATTCTTAATCTTTCATCCTTAACAATCCCTGATAATCCTCCGAGGCGTCTGAAAAGAAGATGGCCACGGGACCTTCTAATGGGTGGTTCCTTCCCAAGATTTTCAAATGTATATGAGCAAATCGTTATCTTAGGAAATATGATACATGCAGATGTCTATTAGCTATCAAATTAATGCAAATTTTAAAATTTTGTCCGAACAACCAAAAATCATTTTATTTTGGCAAATACCATGAAAACTACTACTCCTAGGATAGTAAAGGTTAGTAATAATAAATTCAAAAAATGTTGATTTCTAATTTTTCAGACAAGATTTTTATTTATGAAAAACTAAACCTCGGGAACCATTAGACGTACAGATGCCTACCAGCAATGAAATTAAAGATAATTAGATGTATTATAATATTTATCTTCGTAGGTGTGGTAAATTTTATGATATTTGTAAATGAATATGAATTTTGCATATGAAATTTTTTCCCTACAATAAATTCAAATCAATAGAGAAATAATAAGTTACAATCTGGCGCACCGTGGGAAAAATAATCAATTTAGATGGAAATAATCATGTAAAAGTTTTAAACCTTGTGTTGTGGGATCTACTAATTATTTTTTTAAAACTTTTTATTCGTTTTCAATCATACCATGTATAAATTTTATTTTCATATATTAGATATATACAACTGTATTAAAAATACATACAAGTAAATTGGATGTTGATTATACAATGACATGATACAGACATACGGAGAATCTATTTATTGATAGAACTGCAATAACGTTTCTAGAGAAGAAGTTTTCGAATCCATTTCCTTTTCAGACACCTAGGAGGATAATCCTGTAATGAAGGAGAAGCAAGGTTAGAAACAATTGGTTAAGAAGTTTATCATGGAAAAATTGTTATTCGGTATCTAAACCGACAAAATATGGAAGATTGAGGTCCTAATGGATGATTTTATTTGTGAAAAAGAAAGGAGCATCAAGGGTTTCGGACTGTAAGGATTGGATAAGAGTGGAATTCGATGGTTTAGTGGAGCCTCAAAGCTCAACCTTTTAAGTCCAAATTGGCCTAATTGTAGTAATATAAATGCGTCTTTTGTAATTTGTTGGAAATTTAGACCGTTTGTCTGGTAAGTGTTGTAATAGTTAGAATCACCGAGCAGTTTCCTATCTTTTCAGTCTTATATGAGGATTAAAAGCCAGTTGTTTGTCCAAATGTAGTTCTAGGTAACGGATCTGTTCAACAGGAAGGGGGTGTTATAAAAGGTTAATGCGAGGCAGGAAGTACATAAATATTAATTTAAAAACATTAAAATTATACTTATGGGACGAGTGAGGTGTTTGTAATATCATTCTAGTATTTTGAAAGCTTATATAGAGAAAATGTTTATAAAGGGCGTTTTGGCCTGGCACATTGAGGCACCAACTCAGCATTCTCGTTTCTTGAACGGCTACAGTTTATATACGGCCTGGGCGTGTTGACTTTTATTTCGTGACGGACCCACATAATAGGCCTTTCCACTCTGGCTTGAATAGGTAACCTTCTCTCTTGCTCTCGGCTGGAGAACATAAGGACGTTAAAATAAAACCGTTGAGTATGTGTTGTACGAAATTTGAAACTTATCTGTGTTTATGGATGATTTTATTGTGATGCGATAAGAAGCGTTAGTGGTTTTACGATTGAATTAAGATTTAGATTGATAGGATCGGACGTGAATTTAAGGATTTAGCAAAACCCCGATAATTGAGTGAGTGGGAATAGGTCTGATTACAGCCCTCTTGATCAGCTTCCAGTAATAAACAAGGATTTAAGAGAGCTTGCCTTGTTAATTTTTGAGTAGTCGGCATAGTAAACTGGCAGTTTCCTACCACATAAGTGTTGGTTTCTCATACGATTCCGGACAAAGTAAAAAAGGAATTCAATTGATCGAGACATAAAAAGAAATCACTAACTTAAAAAAAAAAAGTAACGAACTTGTTACAAATATTATAGAATATTGAAACATTTAAATAAGAATTTTAATGTCTGTTCAACCATATTTTTAAACGAATTTGGATTATGATAAAATTATTTTTAAAGAAGTATTTGAAATTTTAGTTTATATTTTTTCAATAAATAGCATCGTACTTATATGTTTAATATCTATAAAATTAACGGGTGCAAATTTGAAGGTTCATATAATGTATTCAACTCCAAAAAACCAAATCCAAATTAAGCCCAAACTATTGTAGAGAATCAATTTAACACGAGTGAAACGTGACCCAATAAAACAAAGGATATGGTGAATAGAAGCTTGTAAAGAAGAGAGCAGTCTTTTGCATGTTAATACCCAACTACAGGGTGTCCACTATACATGCTCACTTACTCATTTCATCCTCCCCCCATCCCATCCCCTATGAACATCACAATTTTTAGAGTTTTATTCGATTTTTACTGGATCACAATAGTGAAATAGACCACATCTTTCAAAATTATTTTTTCTAAACTTCTCCAAATCTTCTCTAGCGCACTCAACTCTGAAACAGGGTATATTTTATGTTGTTTTTTTTTTTATAAAGAATTAAATTTTAAAACGATTTAATGTTAGTAAAAATTTCTATCCGGCGCACTGTGGGGCAATAGATGGACAAAAGTCATTTAATTTTTGTTTCATTTCAACTTGTAGGATCTATTTATTATTTTTCTAAACTTTTCATTGATATAATACAATCTGTCACTTTCAAGGGCTCTGAGTACTAAAGCTGTACGTATTTAATCATACCATACTTGAACATTAAGTAAAAAAAAATGAAAATTAGATTAATAGTGAATAAATAATAATTATTTAAAAAAACAAATAAAATGGATAATAATAATGTTGAAATAATATATGGACATTTCCTATAAACATAACTTGATAAAAAAGTTAAATGGAAAAATAAGTAACCAACTAAGATGTGTAAATAAAATAAAGTCATTCTGGATTTTTTTTAGGAAGTTTGACAAATAAATTTCTATAAATTTTTTGAGGTTAAAAACTTCCAAAAGTGAGCATAAATTATTCTATATTTTTCTTTTCTAGTTGTACAACGTTTTGGGAAAAATATCCCATATTCATGCACCTTAATAATCCTCATGCTTGTCACACTTTCAATTTCATCGACATTATATCATCTATAAAAAAAAAAAAAAGTAAATAAAATCTCGAACCTATACCTACATACAAAATATACAGTCTTCCCAGGGTACTCTGTTATTCACATGTGGGTGACTTTTATTCATTTAAATTGGTGATTTTGTTCACAGTGCTTCGAATAGAAATTTTTCCTGATATAAAGTCAATTTTAAATGTTTTTTTTAATTAAAAAAATGCCCCGTTATACAACTGTCTAACTTGAAGATATGAGGACGATATAGAGAATCTTTATCATGCTGGAACTATTAAGTAAAAAACAGTAGATTGAGCAGTTAATTTTACAGATAATAAAGCTGCTCAAAGAAAATGGGAAGGTATATACATATGTATACATAAGATCACGTAATTTTTTACGACACATACGGAGGGGATATATATCGAAATATGTATCCCCTCCTGTTCGTTAACAATGGAATCTTAGGCAGTTGGGACGTAGGGAATGACTGCCTCGGGATTTGAGGGTAGATACAGGAATTACGTGTGCAGAATAGGAGGAGCGGGATCGGCTTTAAGAAGTTAGACTCCTCCTTCTCTTGCTCCTTATAGCCATAGTTAACAATAGCCTTATCTCAGCAGAGTCTCTCAGTGCACCTCGTGTACTCGCCCTTCTGTCGATTAGTACTTCAAGAAAAATAAATATTTAAGTGGCAAAGTCATCGTTGGTTGCAAGCGCGGTCTTGGAGGAGGTGGAAAATAAATACATTTAAAACTCTAAAAGTAAATATAAAAGCAGTTCATTCAGTCCAAAAGGTAAAAACTCTGGTGCGGTGTGCGCATCACACAACTACAAATCAACATTTTTCAATTCAATTAACCTGTTAACTGGAAAATTGCTTTTTTAATTACGCAGCATATAAGGGCCCGAACCGCCCGGGAGACGTAATTTCATATTTTTTTATTTTTATTTATGCTTAAAATAAATTAAAAGACTATGAAATATATATATTTTATGATAAACTCTATCATCCAACAATTGCTTAGTTTGACTTATACAGAAAGTTGGACAATTTAAAGACGAAATTCTACATATCAATCCTGATTCACATTTTATATCAATTTTGTCCTTCAATTTGCTATCATAATTTCTAATGTTATTGTTTTTGTGCTTAAGTAAGCTTAATAATAATTAATATGATTGTCTATTACTTTATTGTGTCATAAGGTGATTTGACTTGTAATTAATGACCTGGATCCCAATAAAACAGCACTAGTGCAGCATGCAACTAAAATTCAACATTTTACATTAAGAAAACAATAATTTCGAAAAAACCTTAATTATATAGTAAACGTTTTTAAATAACTGAATGTGGGGTGTAAATTTATACTTAGGGTATGTTAAATTATTAATAATAATGTTGTGTTAAAAATTGTTACAAATGAATGTATAATAAGCTGTTAATTGTCAGATTGCCCTTGGGGATGGCCGAAACGTTAGACTGCTGATGATATAATAAAGAGTGTTGAGACCTAACCATAAAATATATATTTTTTATTTTGAAATATGAAAAAGGTTACAATTACAGAACAATAAAAAAAATCACACAAAGAAAATTGAAATATTGAGTTGAACAAATTAAAATTTATGTATGTAAAAATTCATAACTGAATTTCCGTGTGATATATTTTAAAATAATTGTTGCTACTTTACAATTCAACAGATAGTCTGATTATGTTCATTTGTCTATTCTTTTGTTTGTATATATTTTAAGAGAGTTTTTTTTATTTTATTTTTTACTTATTTATTTATTTATTTTTTTTATTTTAGTATGTATGAGATCATTCATCAATATTACCTATTGCCCACAACTGTGTGGCAGATTGTAATATCTATCAATAAATAAATCTAACTATTTAAAAAAAAAAACAAAAAAAAACTTTACAATCCGGACAGCATTGTGTAAATTCTTTTCTAACACAATTTTTTTGTAGAAACTCGGTATTTTTTGGATTCAGTTGTTCCTATGTCGCTTTTCCTTTGTTCTGGAAAATACCTTTCATCTAAGCGTGATGGTTTATATGTAGAGCTGCTTGTTGATGCCTTTGGGTGCGTTTTCACTTTGTTGTTACCTAGCAATTTCTCTATATACTCTATCAAAAAGTGTAATCAATCCAAATGAACTTTACCTTTTTTTTTTTATATAATATATGAATTGCACTATACCTTTGTTCTTTGAAAATATACGTCCCGCCCGTTCCAGGGCGCAACATCTATTTCATGGACGTATTCATATGTCCTACAAGTACCAGACATTGTTTACCTTTGACGTATTTTTACTCGATTAACAGGTTAATCCTTGCACGTTTGAGAACAGATACTTTTATAATATTGACTTTGACAATACTATTTTTCAAATGAATCTTTCAGTTGACAGATTAACTTACTCCAATTTCAATAATTTTTGAAAGAAGTACTTTTAAAAATAGTTCTCACAGCGAAATATTAACATTTTTTTTATAGCAAAAGTACGGCAGAAATATAAAATATACAACATTTGCATAAAATTTAAATTTTTCTCTTAACCAACGGCTTATTATTTAGTGCGTATTGGAAACATGTATTTTATAATGATTTTATTGAGTTACTCTGTCAACTGTGTAGCTTATATTTAGATAAGTTAAGCAAAATAATGAACATCCAAAATAAAAATAAAACCAACAATATTTATGAAAAAAAAATAGATAAATTCACAGAAAATATATCTCAGTCCTGTAAAAGAAGAAAATATTAAAAGTGTTAAATACTTAATTTTTATTTTATTTATTTATTTGATATCAGATCGGCCAGGGCCCTGTTTCATAATAAAGTAAAAACTAAAACTATTAGTCTTGTAGATTTATCTTAATTCAATTACACAGAATTGTACAATAGTAACTTGTACTATAATATTTTTTAATTCTTGTAATATCACTAATAGTCATCCCTATCAAGAACAAAATAAGTATTAGTATTATTACCACATTAGTTTCTATACTTGTACTATGAACTAATACTATTAGCTTTCATTATGAAACAGAGCCCTGGTGGGCCTTACATGGTTGGTATAACCGTTACATAATTTTTATTTATTCAACAAAACAAAACGACTGCACTAGCACTGATCAAATGCGAACAGGTTCTAACGTGTTCGGTGAACTGCAATGTCTAGCAAACAGCTGTTATGAGTAGATCTGGCGACTCGTTACCAGACAAAACTATAAATAAAACTATGGATATTAAAATAAATGTAATAAAATTATTAAATATATATAAATATTAACTATTAAGGTAATAGTGTACAAAACATGATCAGGGACGATCGGGAGAGCGGTAACCCTCAGCTGTTTCCGATGTAACAGTTCCTCCTAGCTCCTCTCCCAAATTTTCCAGTTTTTGCCTTTAATTATATATCAAATTCTTTAACGATGAAGATTTATCCATTATTTATTATTGTTAATAATGAGAACTGATTATTTATTTCAAATAAACCATATTCAAGGTACTTTAGAGAATGATTTTTTAAAAATTCGATATTCAAGATCTGTTAGACTATTTCAATGAGTATAAGACCTATCTTATAATAAAGCCACATAATTGCACGTTGATTATCCGAGTTCAATAACATTAGACCCGATTTTGAGAAAATTCGAATAAAAATTTACTAACCTTATTTCTGGAAATGTGATTTCAAGCTGTAACAAATATTTTCCTTCTACCCCCTGAAGTTAATTATTGAATTCGTTCATAACTTTTATTTATTCGTTTTATTAGTGCTAAGAACGTAAGATAGTTGATTATTCCCAAGAAACGAAATTAAAAGTACTTTAGAGAAAGATTTTTGAAAAAAAAAATCACCTTTTAAGCCCTGTCAGACTATTTCGATGTGAATAAAACCTAGCATATATTTAAAAACATTTAATTTTTAATTGGCATGGCGGGTTTAATCAAAATCGGAGTCGTTGTCAAGAAAAAAAAAAATTGGTTCTATATAGTGGCACTTCCAGTCTAGTAGATTTTAACGAAAAATTTGGTGCCACATCTTAGGTTTATTATACCCTTACTAAGTATGTAATTAAAGTTTCGAATGACTTTCCATTTTTGAACTAGGCTGTTCACACACAACCCATTTTGGGAGATTTGGTTATTTCGGCTCAAGGAACCTCAAAACTCGTATTTTCTTCAAAATTTCTAATTCAATATAAACGTAAATAAAAACAAAAAAAAAAGTAATTTAACTATAATTTTTTATTACTTCAATGAAAACGAATAGTTAATAGTAAAAATTGATGGCTCCGTCCGATAAAGGATAATAAAATATGGGGGCTGTTCCTCAAGTTACTAAAAACTCATTTTTTCGTTCTTTCAAGCTAAGAAAAAAATTAAGCGTTATTTTCAGTGAGGATTAATTAAGCATTAAATTTTTACTCTGACTACACATTGGATACAGTAAATTTCATTATAAAGCAAATATTGAAGTATTGAAGGTGCACTCCCTGTGAAGTTTATTTTATTCCAGAAAAAGCTAAAATATTTCCTCATTTTTTATTCTGAGCTTCATATCCTTAACATTCCCTTTAACTCTAAAAAAACTTTATAGTAAAGTATTCAAAGTTGAGTAAATTGTTTAAAATGCTAACTCTAATAGAGCTCTTAACGTCCAATAGTCTTCGAGATACAGTTTTCAGAAAGCAACATTTTTTTTTCTAAATATCAAAAAACTAATTCTTGTGACCAATATTGTGAATTAATTTTGGCTAATATCATGGAAACTGCTACTATATATATATTTTTTAAAATTGTTTCATTAAAAGTACTGCAAAGCTGCAAAGCTTGGTTCAGAGTTCCCAAGGCTAAATGTATTGTAAAATATATAGGTGCGAAAGTACATTTATTTTATTTGTTTCTTAAATTTAATTTTCTTTATCTTATACATAATTTTTCTTTTATTATATTTTAATTTTTATAATGTAAAATTGTATATTTTTATTCACTTTATTTTATTATTAATAATTTTTGTTTTTTATGCTGTGAGTACTATTGATATCAGTTTTCTTTTTCTGTAAATATTGTATGTTTATAGTTTTTTTTTTTAATTTACTCAAATTTGGAAAAAAAAAAAAAAAGGAATGCATGGTGTTTTTCCTACTATCGATAGTTCCCATCCTTAGCCTAGAAAGTTCTTGGACTGAAAAATTAAGGAAACGTTAAAAGTTTTTCTGGAATAAATGAATTCGGTTGTCTATCGCGTTCAAAAATTTTTTCTTCGCTGATTTTTGGTCACTGCCATCATTGACCGTGTTTTAGATTCCTCGTAAAACAGCATGATTCCTGATTTTTTTGTTTGGATTCTCCCGCCCCTGGTCGACCACAAGGAAGCTTGCCGGTTTTAGTTCACAAAATTCGGCTTTATGTTGCCTTATAAATTCTCTAGCCTCATCCAAATATTCTATAAAATACTTTATAGTCAAAGCTCTTTAATAATTATTCCTCTCTATAATTCTGCTTCGTCTAGCATTCGTAACTTACAGTATGCATTAAAGTAGGTCTTCTTGATTCTTACTTTTAAGCTTCTGGACTGTAGACGATAAACGAGTAATTTTACAACGGAGAAATAACATATTATAGATCCAATATTCATTACCCATCAAAACCTATTTCCTTTCATGTTTGCATCATTCAAATCTTTGAAGTTTCTCGTGCTGACTATAAATTTACTTTGTTCATATTTATTACAATACCTCATTAATTACTATCTTTTGATAAATAAATGCATTAAATATCACATAAAAATAAACTATAAAAATAAATTAAATGAGCCATTTGATGCAGTGATATAAATGTTCCCAGTGTTTCCCATACAATATTATACTCTAGTTTCAGGACACAAAGCTAATTCACTCTGAAGGAGTGGACATCTTTGAAGGAAGTTGAGGAAACTGTCATACTCATCAGTTGTGACTGTAATTTTGATCCTTGTCACTCTCCTACTGCCCCAGAAAATCGCATCTTACATTAAATTTTGGCCACATAAAATTATCTTTATTAAGCTAATATTCTAGGATTACTTATGGAAAATACATATACATTCATTTATTTTTTTATGCACAGTTGTTGACCTTTGTCTGTTTGTATTTATCTCTGAGAAAACGGCTAA
>NW_027114392.1:586252-617458 GCF_000696795.3 Halyomorpha halys | reverse complement strand
CTGTCTAAAAAGGTAATTAGCCGTTTTCTATATATATATATATATACTAAAAATTGAGAAACTCGCAAATGTTACTCTCACCGAGCTATTGGTAGTTTTTAAAAATTTTTGAATTCAGTAAAAATAAATATATCAAATTTTAAAATGTGTAGTAGCTTGTTCCAGAAACTAGCAAATTAATTCATAACGACAATTTAGACTTAGATCGTACAATAAAAAAAATTAAAGATAAGTATCTTAAAATAAGTCTATATTAAAGACAAGACTTAGGAATGTTATAGCCTGTTCAAGTACGTACTTATTTAACCCTTTATAAGCCAACATTATTAAGCAATAGTAAAAAGATTGTTTATGCATATATTTATTCCTTTCCATGTTTAATATTTATTTTTAGTGTTCTTTCAGGAAAATTATGTTGTTTTTTACAGGAAATGATAAGTCGTCGGTATATCATATATACCAACTCCCGTTATGAAAACTTTTAAATATATTAACTCACAGGCATTCACTAGTACACATGGTGTATCAAAACTGGTTAAATGAGTTTTATGATACACATTATTTTTAAAACGTTTTATATTTTTAAATTTCTCATTCCAGAAATGTTATTGATGATAAAAAGACGTTTTATATTTTTATAAACGTATTTATTTATAATTCTTTTACTTTTTGAACATATTTCAACTTAATTTTATTAGTGGAGGTTTAAGATAAATTTCAACAAATCCCACCAAATCACCTTTACCCTTCGTCGTAAACCTAAAGACTGCTCTACAGTTTCATTTAATAATGTTACTCTTACCCCTGTCGAACAGATCCGCTACCTTGGACTACAATTGGACAAACGATTAACCTGGAATCCTCACACAAGACTGAAAAGACAGGAAACTGCATGTTGATTTCGACTATTACAGCTCTTACTAGACAAACGGTCAAACAACAGTTGTAAATAGCAATAAATAAATATTTTTAAAAAAATTGTTATTGGAATTGATTGAAAATAAATTTTTATATAAACTTATTTACAATGTTATCTATAAAAAATATTTACATTGATTATTTATTCAAAAAGTTAAAATATAAATAAAACTGAATAACCTATTCAATTAATTATGTGCTCAATTATTTCTTATAGTTAAATTAAATAAAAATTACTAAAACAAAATTACAATAGCATATATTAAAATTAAATCATAACTAAAGTATATATTGAAATGAAATTAAAATAAACAAACAAACGCGCGTTGAATAAAATATTTGAGCGATAAAAAAAGAAATACTAAGGTTTACACATGTAATTTTATCAAAACAGTGTAAATTTCTCAGATGATGATTATTATCCTGCCGACAAATCTGGTTAGAAAAAGAGGCATAGCATGATATTCCAGAAGTTTTTTTATAAAGTAAAATAATAAAAATTATTTTATAAAAATTAAACCTATATAGGGTTAAAGTGATTGAGTCCAAAGACAGACATAAAACTAGCTCATATGGTTTAGTATTTCCCTTGGTTCATCTTTAAAACATCGTAGTGAAAGGTTGCCCTACCTAGTTTTGTGTATGTTATAAACACACAAATGTTTTTTTTTTTAATTTTTGAATTCCTTCTTTTTTTTGCGCAAGAGTTATATTTATAGAGTAGTTTTTCATTAAAAATCAGTTCCTCATTCCAACATTTTGTGAAATCAAAATTGATTCAATGTTTTGGTCTGTTTTCTTTAGGACAGCAATTTCAAACATGTTTGGTTTTAGCACATACTTGACTAGACTAAAAGAACTAGAGAAAAAGAACAAAGGAAGTAGAAATTATTGTTGTTGTTTTTTTTTCACTTACTCATTCGGTCCTTATTATTTTAAACCAACAATGAGCAGCACTAAGAATTCCTAGTGCAAAAATCTATGTTCACAAGTTTTTATTTGAGCAACAACCAAGGGACAGCTATTGAAAGGATGGAGATAGTGAAGTTATAAGTTACATTTGCCAAGGGGAAGTGAAAGAATGATAAAAGCCATTGGGAGGGAGTGAGTTGAAGAGCCAAGAGCTGACCCACTTCTGCTATAAATTAGCGGACCAAGTAGGAAGGAGAGGGGACGAGGGCAGGATGGCATTGAGGCAACACTGTTCTGAGTTATAGCCTAGTTCTGGTGTCAACAGGTGCCCCCCCCCTTGTGCCCCCCCTCTGTGCCTCCCCCTCTAGATCTCTCTCCTCATCTAGTCATCTCAGACTCCGACCAACTTAAAAATCTCTCAGATGCAGATAACAGACAACTGTTAACTTCGGTATGAACTATTCGATAGCTATTGCTTCTCCCTAATGTTTATTAAAAAATATATCAGATCTTCATCTTAACAGAATGCATATACAGGCAATATAGAGGCAGCAATTTCTAGTAAATTTAGTGTACCTATCCCGAATTAATTAAAAGTTAAGTTAATGTAATAAGTTATTGCACCAACTAATGGTGCTCTATTAGTCGTTATCTGTGGGATGACTTCTCTATTTGGTCTAATGATACACACAATATTACATTAAGTATTATAGAAAAGGGGTACCATTATTAACCCAATAAAAAAAAATTCTGAAAAACTATACAAATGTGAAAATATTTAAGAAACAACAATCAAATATAAAAAAAAAAAAAAAGCAGTCGCACATCATCTCTCAGTTAATCACATACCTAGATATGGGGTAAAAAAAGTAATTATGAATAAAAATTATTTAAAAAATATATATTTCTTAATAATAAAAGTATTATAATGAGGTCTCAGAGACTGTACTGTATAAATTTCAATAATTCTTTACAATAAGAAAACCACTACAATATTTGCTTATAGCTGTCAATATGCAAGGAGAACAGGAGGAATTAAGTGGTTTCCAGAATGATGGAGCACAGGAAACAATCTGAAATGATTGTAGTGTCATGACTATGGTGACGTGCGACTACTGGTGTGTTAAAATCAGTGTTTCAATATACCAAATAATCCGCATAACATTATGACAGTTGACAGAATATAATTCAATTTCTTCTTCTTTACTGGCGATGTTCTCCTGGCTACAATCTCGACCACTAGTTGTCACTCAGTTCTGCTGCTACTCTCCAGTTTCTCATCTCAGCTAGGCCTAGTTTTCCGTCCGTCCTCTACCATACTAAGCAGATGTCCCACCGACCGTATTCATTTTAATGGTGGTGACAATGTAGAACCATTAACTTGGAATTAGTACGTTGTCTCAAAACTCCATCATTACACATCACCTCATTCATTCTACGCAGGATTCGGTGATCCTTGACTTCAAGTGAGTACCCACCAATTCGCTCCGTAGGTTAGCATAGGTCTATTAAGTGTTTTATAAAGGTGTACATTGGATAGTCCTAGATAAAATCTCTGCTTCTAAGGTGCCTCTGGAATATATGTTAGCACCAATTCTATTTCAATTTCATCATACAGAATAATACAGCTGTAAGATGATTCTTGGTATTATCAGATCAATCTCTAATTTCTTACTTTACAACCATATTTTTGAAAAGACAACTACGGTATTATAGGAAAAGTAAGGTTTCCTATATTTTTATAAATCATATTCTATATTTTTTACAATATCTAATCAATTTTATATTTTACGATTGCAAGTATTAGAAGTTGAACATTTTTATATATAACATTTACATCAGTCGAGGTATTTTTGAAAATGGTGTGGTTTGTTAGCCGAAGTCATAGCAATTTCCCGCCATTTCCTTGAGAAGGTGTTGAACATCATTATTAAGCTCTTCGTCGTAGCTGAATCTTCTAGACAAATGTTTTTTTCAATTTAGAGTTCAGGAATAAAAACATAGATGACATGACTTTACCAGCAGACCGTGATTGATTTAATTCTCTCAGTTCGTGGGAAGCAGATTGCTACCACTTGGGTGATCGGGGTTTAATCTCAGATGTCTGGTGTAACACCAAGGTTTTGTTACACCTGAGTTCAAAATAAAACATAAAATTCAACATTTCACCAAGGACGAGGAGGGAAACAAGTATGGCATGGGTGTAAAAGACCTGTCACAGGTTCTTTAAAAATGCATGGACCGGAACTACGACTAAATAGAAAGATAATTTTCAATTTTTAAAATGATGTAATTATTATAAAAAATATTAAGAATTCGTATTTCTAAAAAATATTTAAAAAATTTTTTGGGACAAATCTCATAGGATGTACAAATGCGTTACCATTGAAAAATAAATAATTATTACAAGGATAGAACTTTTTATTGATTTTACAACTTGTCAATATCATTTGAAGTTTATTATTCACAATTATCAACTTGCTTCAACTTGGTTGTTGAATTAGCTTAAGCTTTGAGTTTTCGGGCAACAGATTAAATAACTTCGAGTTCAGTAACAATACTGTTTGTTCTTAATTCAACTCGCGATTCATTCCAAACAAAAACTTTCATACCACAAAATTTGTTTATTGAAATTGACTATAATAGCGTTTTTGATAAATATTTCGATTAATACTTAAACCAAAAAAAAAAGTAATGGTTTAATTTTTTTACTCCTTGATTAGGTTTCGCAATTACTCTACTATATTTTCTCAAAAAGACAGAAAAGTAGTCCATAGAATACGAAATTTAGTCAATCATTAATGTGATGATGAGTTCGAGAAAACATTTTATGTTTTATCTTCCGATAAGAGTATGCCAACATAAACACTGCAACATTGAATTCAAGGGTTTCTACATAAGTTAGTCGACATAAAAGTAACAGCTAGAAAGAGTTATCAATTCGACAAGCATATAAGTCTACTCCCAAGGGTTAGTACTGGGGGGATGAAGAAAACTGAAAGATGCCTGGAGAAGGGAGTTATAATGGGATATAACATTACCCATTCTATATTGTGAATATTGATAGTTACAAGTTGAACTGTTCAAATTTCTCACGGTTTTTTAAAGAATAATTTCATTTTTCCCTGAGTAATGATTATGGTTTTACGAGGAAATAACTTCCTCAAAATTATGGAAGATATTATTATACGAGCTGGTCCTAAGCTTTCAGAAATACCATTATTTTTAAGGGGAAAGACCTTTTTTTTTTAATAATGAACCTTAAGTGTTTCATGAGAACATCGATATTATTAATTCTATTTTTTTATTTAGTAATATTAAATTCTCTCATATTTTTATACAATGGTAATAAGAATGAAAAAGCTCATTCACAACATATTTATAAGTATATAAATTAAATGATAACAAAATTAAACTTAAAGTAAAATATGATCTTAGACCCTATCATTCCTTTTTACAATATTTACTTTCCGCCTTGGAAACTCCGAACACCCAGTTGTGAAGGAAAGGGCAGAACGCTGGAAGATCCCGGCGCTTCTCTCTGAACTAAATTACTGGTTTTAAAAGCCAAGAGATGAGCGAGAGAGCAAGCCGCAGACGCAGAATTGGTCATTGCCAGAACTCCAATATAATTATTTGTAATAGGTCTCTGGGCCATTGCCGTTTCAACCTTCGTTGAGGATTGTAGGGATAGACAATGCTAGATAGAGATTGGGCTAAGGGATTAGAATGAAGAGTAAGTTTTTCATGGTATGTGGTGAATTTGGATTTAATAAGATCTGATACAAATGGAATTTTAAGGACATGATATAGGATATTGTTGGCTACATAGTTAAGGAGAATCGACTATTGTTCGATTGAAATTCATTTGGTGTTAGAGTTTTTACCTGTCCCCCACAGTTCAAGTCCATAAGTCAACATAGCTTTTATGATTTTTCTGTTATGTAGTAATTTTTTGTCTACTAAAAGCTGTGATTTTCTACTTATAAGTCCATATAATTGTCCAAATCCTCATTTAAGTTCTTGTCTTTTAAGTCTGGAATGTGGATTATTATTAATTCTATTAGTAAGAGCCCAAGCCCATTCGGAGAGTTTTACATGTTTTATTTTCAAAAAATTTACATATATTACATGTGGGTGAAGATATCTTCAAATGTTGTCAATTAGACCAGTGTTTTATAGAAAAAGTGCTACTTCGAAATATGAGGGTAAGTCAATTATTATCTGCAATATTGCAAATTTTATTGCAATCAAATAGGAATTTTCAAGTACATAGTTTTTCGACATAGACCCCTTGCTTTTCAACGCACTTGGTCCATCGTTGTACAAACTTCATGATGCCCTCATAAAAGGTTTTCGGTTGAGCTACAAGCCAGTAATAAGCCGCTTCTTTCATTGCTTAGGTAAATCGACGGCCCCCTTAATGCCTCATTGAGTGGAACTAACAAGTGATAGTCAGAAGGGGCAAGATCAGGGCAATATGTATCCATTACCTGAGGTTCCCCCTCTCCCTCACCTTGATTTTTTCTGGATTCAGGCTCATGTTATTTTCTAAAGCCTTCTGGCGAAGATTCTCAATTTAGCATTTTTGTATATCAAATTTGAATGTATGTCTTGTTTGCCTGAAATGACTGGTGAGAGCAATTTCGTCTGTTAATTTTTTTTTATTATTACAGATGTACAACTTGCCAATACTGTCAGTCCACTCTCACGATTAAACATAATTTTTTAAGAATACCCACACTATTTACCAACAATAAACAGAATATGACTGAACCCTAATTTATCTGACGCTCTCTCTGACAGATGAGGAAGCTAAAATCATATTGGTATTTAAATTTTTAAAAGAGCATCACCTACTTTAAAAATTATAGCTCTTGTTCGATTTTAATTTTTTATTTTATTATTATAGTTATACGATATTATATTTTTTAAATTTTATTATTATTATTTTTAAGTGTACGTGATAGGATGTTTGTGTAGCTTTATAAATATAAAAATTCATTAGCGTTGATGACCGAAAGGTTTTACATCTTAAAACAAAACCAAACAAACAGAAAAAAAATGTATAATAGTATTGTCGTATTCATCAACTAACAATGTTTGCTGTCTGGCCCTAATCAGCTTCAGAAAATACATGTATATATTTTTATTTTAGTTCATGTTTTTTAATTAACACTTTAGGAATTTCCAACATGATTTTTGGAGAATCGTACAGTCCTGCTGTAATATCCGTGTCCGCTTTAATTCGATTCCGTTCATTTCTCTTTCGACAGATTAATATTTTTTTTTTGTGAGTAGGGTTGTGTGCCGAGCCCAGAAGCCGACTAATATCAATGTTTGGGTAGGGGATGATTAATCATCCAAGAAGGGACTGATTTCTGTACATGTCCTACCACCCCCTTCTACCCTTCTAAATACGCCCCCTCTAGCTAGAATTTTCACAAAAGGATAGATATAAATAAAAATAGGTATATTTATAACCTCATACGATATTATAAGTTTGAAGAAAGATTAATTAATTTAGCTACCAAAGAGGTTTCAAGTCGAATTTAATTTTTTTATTTGCATATAAATTTAAGTCTTTAAGGAGAATCAAGGAAGTATCTTAGTTTATAAGTTATTTTTGGATTTGACGATATGGTGAATCTTGTTAAGCTTTTGACTGCTTCCGTCTACAGCAGCAGTTTCCAATTTTTTTCACCAAGGCACTATTCATAGGAAAAAAATCTCGTATCGCCCTTGTTAGGATAAAATCTTATCGAGTTAAAAAAGATTCGTGGCACAATTAACCTAAGAGGGATGGAATATATAGGAAAAGAAGAAAAAATCAGTGCAAAGTGGATGCTAAAGTGTACATTATATTTAAAATTTTAATTTATTTCTTTTGTTGTTTTGTAAAAATGTCAGAAATTAGTATTCGCTTGCGGCACTCGTGGTACACAATGGGGGCATCCCAAGGTGAAGTGGCGCCCAGTTTGGGATCAACTGGCCTAAAGAGTGATCTTAAACAAATCACCTCCTAGTACAACCGTCGTTGTACTGAACCACTAACCCTTCTTGGGTTGTAGTGGATCTCATTATTTAAAGAAGAAACTGCGTGGAGGATTCTAAGAAAAACTTAATCTTTGTTTAAAGTTCATTAAAAAAAAAAAAAATTGCGAATCCCCCAGAATGTTTTCACTAAATGTAGCTCAACCATAAACATGAGCTAAAGCATATGTGAGTTTGTGAACCCACCTAAGGATGAAATACATATTTCTTTTCTCTTCAAGTTATTATGGTTCCTAACGTCCATAAGGACCTATCCCTTTTTTTTTCTTTTTTTACTAATTGTAAACCTCCTTGTTACTTTACAGCCTTACCTTGTTACTTTATCCTTTTTACTTTGAACTTTTGGTGTTGGGACGTCTGTAGCCGTGGGGGTTAAGACGTCTTCCTTAGCTGCAAAGGCCGTTAGCAGCTTTAGAGAGTCGACTTTTATTTCGTGACGATCCCACGGAATGTAGGTTACCAACCTATTCTAACCATGGGGTGTTCCATCGCTAGAATAGGTTGGTAACCTGTAGATAGTCAACTTTTATTTTTAGTACTTTGGGTCCCTTGTACTATGTGCCCAATTTGACCCGCCTAACGTAAATGCAGTCATGCATTAGCTAAAAATATGTTTTCTATAAACTATTGATCCTAAAGAGCTCTAAAGATTTTGATAAAACTTAATAATATATATAAAACTTAATTATAATATAAATATATATTACGAATTTAATATGAAAGTTCAGGCCACTTTTGATCACTACCTTTAATCTGATAAATTTGTATTCATTAAATTCCTAACACGATTTCCTCTCTTTTCATACCTCTCTCTTTATTTTACCCTCTACAACTTTCAATATACTAATTAGTTTCTTTAAAATGTATTATAACATCTATAATAGTATATAAATCTTAAAACAAATTATTGCTAGCAGAGGTGATGTCTACTTACAGCACTGGCAACCACTTTGGGTTGTGGAAGAGAGAAGCTAGAGACTATTTCACTCATCTGTTAAAAGAGTGTGCAGCGAAATGGTTTATTTATTTTTCCTCACATACCTATCATCAGTCTGTCTGCTATTTCATTTTACCTCTATCTTTATCATCGCTATCTATCATCTTCATCAATTTCATCCACCTGCATTTCTATACGATCATCTCTGTACATATTCACCTCTGTACATTTTTCATATTTTCTACATTCATGTTATCCTCTTTCTTTAGCCCATATTGTGATAAAAAGTAATTGAAAATAGTAGTAACCTGTTATCACAACTTAATCTGACTCTGCTATTATTTTTTTTTTTTTACTTTTAAAAGCTTTTTAAGTTAGTTTTCTTTTTTAGTGGAGTTGTATATCCAATAAGTTTCTTCTTCATTTTTATTTCTTTTTCTTATTACAGTATCTTCTTGTTGTGTAGTGCAAGGGTGTCCCTAGGACGACCAGTCTGTGACCTCAATAATAAATGTACAATCAAATGATTTTTAATATAAGATAGATATTATTCCCATTTAAACAATTTGACTGGGTGAATTTTCAAAACATCGTCCTATAAAGTACTGTAATATGGATTTATTTTAATTAATAAAATATCATTTATTGTTATTATAAATAATTAAAAACTTATAAATCCTTAATTTGAAAGAAATTTATATTTAACTATAGGGAATATTTTTTCAAGTTAAAAAAAATGTCCTGAATGTAATTGCAATAATATAGAATAGTGATAAACAGTTGGTGAAAGCCGAATATATTTGAGCAGTAATATCCTAAAAACGAAGTCGCAAAAAGGAACGGATAATGACTGTAATAGTAGTAATTATAGCCATTAATTAACCAATTAATATTTTTTACCCTTTAATTAATAAAAAATATTCAGACTAAATCACATCCTTGCACAACCCTTGGTATAGTAGCAGTACTCCCTTACGAATCACTGCTCTCCTAACCCTTCATGGGTTGTGGAGGTACAGATTAAAAAAAAATTAATTTTTTTTTAAAATAGATTTAAAATAAAATAATAATTCATTATACTTCAAGATAAATACCTTTTAAGATAAATTTTGAATGAATAATATTGAGTTTACTTAGGAAGAAAAGACTCTCAAGTTCATCCATGGTTTTTGTTTTAATTGATACATGAGTACGGGATGACAGGAAGAGAGAAGAACAGTTGTGGAGGAAAGGACACGAATGCTCACAAGTTAACTGGGCCTAACAACCTCCTAATGGAAATTTTCTTTGGAAATTGTAATGAAGAGAGTTGCTAGTCGACGGGAGATTGCTTTGACAACTTTCTATTCAGTCATGACTCCATTCTGTAGCGCCCTAAAAGTTGGATTCCGATTTCTTTCACTGGATATTGAGAAGTTGTGGCTGGCTGATGATTCTTAGTTGGATCCTGAAATAAGCTTTTTTTATGGCCCCTAAAAGATTTCATATACTGACGCCATTCGATACCTTCTGCTTCCGATTTTTATCACGGAAGACTCCGTCAAGCTTGATATCAATTTATTTATTTATTTATTGCTATTTACAACTGTACATTATAATACATTTAGTAAATCTGATCTAAGTTAAATTGGAGTGTTACAGGCGTGCAGAGAAACTACCCATTGGTAGCACTCTAATGATATTTTACATTAGCTGGTTTCGTGGCCATCTTCTTTTCAGGCGCCTCGGAGGATTGTCAGGAATGGAAGAGGATGCAAGATTAGAAACTAAGGGGTTTGAGTGGTTAGAGAGTTTATAATGGAAGGAATGATATCTGGTTCGGGCTAGATTGGTTACATAGGGAACATTAAGGTCTTTATGTATGATTTTATTTGTGGCAAAGTAATGAGCATTGAGGATTTTACGAAGGATTTTGGATTGTAAGGATTGAATATGAGAGGAATTCGAAGGTTTAGTGGAGCCCCAAAGCTCAACTCCATATCTCCAGATTGGCCTTGATATCAAATTTAAAAACGAATTCATGATTTATCACAGGAAGGAAAGAATAGAAACGAAGTACAGAACATGTTATATGATTTTTTTTTTTAGTTATAAGATATTGATATTGGAATAAGATAGTTGACCGTTTAATGTTCATTGCAGAAAGATAGTCCACGTGGCGGTCAATAAATAAACAAAATAGTAAAAAAAAAAAAAAATTAATGGTAACCTTTTTTTTTTAATTAAAATTTTTTATTTGCGGATAAATATTACAATCTGCAACAGCATTGTTGAGAAATAGGTAAAAGTGATAACTGATCACATTCATACTAAAATAAAATAACATAAGAATAAAAATAAATAAATAAATGAAAAAAGTATATAAAAATGAATAAAATCTCTCTCTTAAAATATACAAACAAAAGGATAAATAAAATAAACATAATCAACCTATGTGCATAAAAAAAATAAATAAATAGGCGCATTTACACTCTTATATACAATATTTACACTATCCACCTGAGGGTCCCTCCACTCCATCCCCCACGTATGATAGGTAGAGGAGAGCTTAATGGTAACCATTGTTTCTATTTCTTGCTCACTTTTTATTTTTACAATTGACTTAATTTGCGTATTTTTTGATTTTGTATAATTTATTAATCTCTTTGTATATGTACTTTAATTTTCTTGTCACATCTTATAATGTTTGTATCTGGTTTTCATTATCAATGACGAAGCGTTGGTAATTATTAATTTTTTTTTTTTTACTATTTTGTACCTTTATTAACTGCCACCTGATCTATCTTCCTACATTATAAGATATCTAAATTTAATACTCTAAAAAGAAATAATTTCGTTTAAATTATAAGAAACATTAAGTGACTTACGTTAGTTCTAGTGACGGACTACCAATAACAATACTAAAGACTACATCGACCAGTAATTACTGTGGTCAGTAATGAGATGATTCTAGAAAAGATATTTATTAGAGGGTGTGACTAAATAGAAAAATAAACAGGATATTAATACTGAAAAATAACAACCTTGTTATACATTGGTGAAGTTCTGTAGGATTGAATGTATGTGTCAGTTCAATAATATTGTGTCTCAATTTTCTATTGTAGAACCATTTTATAATTGTAAACAAATTAGTTTAAAATGGACCTAGTGTCTGGACCCTTTGTCGTAAGCCTATGATTTCCTGCCTCACAGTATCGTTTAATAATACTCCACTTATTCCTATTTACAGATCCATTACTTGGGGCTAAATGTAAACAAACGACTGAAACTACAAGTCGATTCCGGATATTACAAAACACTAAAAAAACGGTCTGAACTTCTAATCCATTACAAAAGACTGATCTATAATAAGGCATATCTGAACATAGGAGTTGAGCATTGGAGCCTCACCATCGAATTCCTCTCGTATCCAATCCTTACAATCAAAAATCCTTCCTAAAATCTTCAATGCTCCTTACATTGTAACAAATAAAATTATCTATAACGAACTCAATGGTACATATGTAACCAGATATCAATCCTTCCTTATAAAATCACTAACTAACCACCCTAACCCACTAGTTCCTAACCTCCTTTATCTTCCATTCCTTACAATTCTCCTAGTACCTGAAGAAATGGCCTCGAGACCATCTAATGTAGAAATGCTATTAGATTGCAACCAATAGGTAGTTTCTTCACATGCCTGTATCATACCATTATGATCCAATATCAAATTGACTAGATGTATTATTATGTAAATGTGATGTTTTAATATCAATGCGAATTAATAACAGCTATAAGATAATAATATAGTATAAATAAATGCTACAAATTGTTACATCCTCGGTTTAGAACTTGCTAAAAGTACTTAGTTTTAAATCTAGGGCCGTGAGGTGTTGTAGACCGCATCGTAAAATGGAACATAGAGTACAAACATAAATTTTTACTTCAATCTGTGAAAGATGAAGTACCCACTTTATAGAGATGGGGGAGGTGCAGGAGGGGTCCAGTGGGCAGACCATCCATCCTCTTGCCAGTAAAGAATAAGGTGGTGGCCCCTTGATGAGGACCTGTCGTCTCGCTATATTACACATTTCTAATTTTAATTAATATCTCATCTTATTATTCTCTTATTAGAAATTAATCACTGTAGTTCCAATATTTAATTACAGTAATATACAATATCTAATACAATAATAATCAACAATGTACAAAATCCAATAAGTTAGTAAAAGTGTGTCCGCACGTAGTGCGTCATAATTTTTGAGAAAATCGAAGACGCAATAAACAACATAAGTTTATATATGTCCCTTGCAGAGATTGTCGCAGGTGTATGTAAGTTCTAAGGTAGTTACGTCATGACAGCATTTACTTTTGTGGTAGCTCTGTCACGCTAGGCCTGATAATACATTTACCGTTGACAGTAAATTTAGCCTTTGTAAAATTGGTCATCATAAAAGCTATTATAAAAGTTATAATTACTTGCAGCACCATTTGGACGTAATAAAACATCGAAATAATGTTGTGATTATCTAGAGAGACTGGAACGCTACAATAAGACGTTACCCGAATTCGGGAGACTGAGCAATTGGTAACTTCATATGTGCCCGGTGTTCAATGTAAGTGTGGAGAGAATGGTGAGATTCTATGTTAAAATGAGCTCTTGATTGCAAATTCCTTTTTTCCAAATAAAAGAATACTTCAAATTACTTTTAAAGCTGAAGAAAGAAACCAAGAAAATACTATAGAATATTTCACATAAAGTAAGCCTATCTTCAGTTAGGTCATGGTTGTAAAGGATAACAGGAAGTTGAGGATCTCTGTGAAGGGTTTACGTGGAAAGAAAGTAAGACGTATTAGGGATAGGGTATTGATGATTACAGAAGAAAATAAAGTTCTAAAAGAATGGTCCGATGTCTCTCGCAAGAACTTTGTGAATGAAGGAAAACAAGGAAATGAAGCTGTTGTAGGACAACCTGTTGAAGAGGATGATCTTATCGAGGATTGGGAGTTGGAAATGGCCAAGACGAAAGCCAAAAAATAACTGGGCAGCGGGTGATATGTGATTAGTTGATATGTTGAGATATGGCGGATACTGAGTACGAAGATGGCTAGTGAAAGAGATCTCCACAGAATTGGAAAATAAGATTTTCATCTCAATCCACAAGAAAGGTTTCACAGTCGAGTGTGAAAACAGCCCATAAGCCTGTCATCCGTGAATCTGAAGACATACTCCAGAAGATTTATTATTTTATTTGTTGATATTTACAACTGTATAAAAAATACAACCAGTAAATTTGATCATAATGACATATGATATGATACAGGATGTAGAGAAACTACCCAGTAGTAGAACTCTAAAACAGTTTACAATATAAGGTCACGAGGCCATCTTCTTTTCAGGCGCCTTGGAGGATTGCCAGGAATGGAAGAGGAAGCAAGGTTAGAAACGAGTGGGTTTGGGTGGTTAGGGAGTTTATTATGGAAGGAATAATATTGGGTTCGCCTGAAGATTAGAAAGAAGTTTAATTAGGTAAAAAGATTAATTAATTAATAATAATTAAGATATCTGTAAATAACCGTATCTTATAATAAATTGTTAGGAGAATATTCAATAGTAAATAAATGAGAAAAATTTTCCTTAAATTAATTATAATAAAAAAAAATGTTTCCAAAGAAGACGCTCCTTTTGAAAAAAGGCGAAAGACTGCATATCGGAAAAGCACGTGGGTGCGAGAATCCCATGGGGGCAGTTACTACTGTTTATTCTTGAGCCACCTTTGGAATGATTCTTTTTTAATGTTTCTATGAAAATATGAGATAGTATTTGTAGCCTAATATGATTTGAAGATTGGTTCCTATCCGGTGACCCGCAGACCTTAGGTGACTGCTAGTGCCTTGAGATGGTACGGCAACACAAACTTTTGTGAGGATTTAAACAAAATGTGCCTTTAAAGAACTTAATATCCAAATATTTTCTGATGGGGTCACCACTTTACCCTAAGTTGTGAGGGGGGCATGTATTTTCCTAGCATTTCATTTGTTCTGTTTATACTTTTGTGTACCTTCTATTTAACCCTTTGATGTTGTTATTGCCGCTTGTCTATGTCCCTTTTCTACCGCCCAACCTCTCTCATAAGTACACTTCTAACAAGACATTTTTTTCTCACATTTGGGCATTTTGCTCACCTGGACACCTCCAGCGTTTATTATTTTAAATCATGAGCCGAAGAGAGAAGGTCTTGGATCTTTTACGAAATTTGGATTCTTCTACCCCTGATAGAACTAAAATTCACAATTTCAATTTTAAATTGTATTAAAAATAATTGCAAAGATTTTTACCATCATCACATCCAATTATATAGAAAATATAGTACTAAATGCTCACGGGACACCTCTTAGGGGATAAAAAAGGACACTCCTGCCAGGTCAATCCCCCGTATTAATATTTTAGATAGTTTTTTCTCTAAAGGTAAGCTACAAACGTTCTATCATAATTTACTGTTTTCCCCACCATATGGTTCAATCTAGGGACTATCATTGAGGTATATAGTACTGTCTGTTTCTTTTAGAGACAACGTAGTGTTTATCAAAATTATATGATATTATGAACTACTCAAATATATCAGGTTTTTAGTAAGATAAACAATGCATTAACAGGGCAATTTTAAAAACGATATAAAATTTGGATGTAATACAGACTCCTCAACGGTTTCAACAAGCGTTTGTTTCGAACTCCAAGCTTCAAAACTGAAATGATTCAGTGTGTTAATAACAGGAAATTTATTGCCTTTAAACGCAATATAACTCGTACGAATGATAGCTGTGTGCTATATTTATGGAGAGAAGGTGCTATTGTTGAACAGGTAACCGAGTCGGGGGGCAGTTCGGAGCAAAAACAAAACAAAAAAAAGAGAGAGAAAAATGTAAATGTTAGTATTATATATGTTGGGGGGGGGGAGGGAGTAAGGGAGGTATTGTGTATAGTATTGACTGGGACTGGGTGAGGAGAATGGCCCTGTGGCGGAAGCAGTACCTTCACATCACTGCCAGGTCGGCACTACAATGCCCTTTGATTTATCGAATTGCAAATTCGGTCATTTGGCTGGAGTGGGGCTTCGAATTTAGTGGGGTCTAGGGCTCTGAACCTCCCCTACCCCCCTCCCTAATGCGGCCTAACTCATCTCTATGCACGCTTATAATTTATGGCATTTACCAGCAGAGTATCTTGTCATTTTTATATAGCACCAGGTCAGGGCTCAATGTTCCACCGGCAAGTTTGTATGGAAGCGAAAAGCGTCGAATGATGTTCCAAATATCGACTAATCTCATTCCATCACAGAAACACATAAACAGTTCAACATTACTTGAAGTGGTGAAATCGCGTTACAAATTATTCAAATGACGTTACATTAAAAACGACTTTAAATGTTTTTATACAAGAACAACCTTTCCTTTCAAGGAAATGGTTTGGTGTATATAATGGAAAACTTAATTGAGACATATGGAACCATTAGGGTTGGTATAACTTCCTCATGGTAACTGGGAGCACTTATCAATAAGTACAAGTAAATATGCAAATCAACCCGGAGAAAATGGAATATATGCAATGGAAGAAAACCTCACAGGGTTATAAGAGTATTGGGGGTGGACGGTGAAAGAATGTAGTTTTCAATACCTAGATTCTAATAACAACAAATATGAACATTATTTTGGGCCTAAAAACACTGCACACGGCAAGGTTGCGAATTAAGTAATAAAAAGAAATCAAATCGATCCATATCTTTCGGTCGCGCATAGGCTTCATAGTTTAACCCGGCAAGAGTGTACTGTGTCCCCTAAGAGGTGTCCCGTGAGCATTTATCTCACGATAGACGATTTGTACTATTTTGTTATATATATAATTGTATGCGAAGATGAAAAAAAATCTTTAACATTAATTTCAATGCCAATTTAAAAATTTTTTTTTAATAATTTATTTATTGATATTTACAACTGTATACACATATATACAACAAGTAAATTTGCTGTAGGTGACATAGTGACATGATAAAAACATGTGGAGAATCTACCCACTGATAGAACTCCAATAACATTTCTAGAGGAGAAGATCTCGAGGCCATCTTCTTTTCAGACGCCTAGGAGGATTATTAGGTAATGAAGGAGAAGCCAGGTTAGAAACAAGTGGATTTGGGTGGTTGAGAAGTTTATTATGGAAGGAATGGTATCTGGTTCTGGCCAAATCGGCAACATATGGAATATTGTGGTCCTGATGGATGACTTGATTTGTGACAAAGTAAGGAGCATTAAGGATTTTACGAAGGATTTTGGACTGTAAGGATTGGATTCTGGAGGAATTTGATAATTTTAAATTTAAATTGTAAATTGTAGCTCTTCCATCAGGGGCTAAAGAATCCAGATTTCGTAAAAGATCCAAGATCTTCTCGCTTCGGCCCATGGTTTAAAATAAGAAACGCAGGAGGTGTCCAGGTGAGCTAAATGCTCAAATGAAAAAAAGAGATGTCACGTTAGGAATGTGATGGTGAGAGAAATGCTCTATCTTACCGTTGGGAGTAGGCCAGAGCAAAGCTGAATCGTGTATGGGTGGAGAGATAAAAGAGGGAGTAACATAGGGAAGGCAAAAGTATAAACAAAACGGATGAAATACTCCGAAAATATAGACGTTTATTTTCCAATATGTGGAAAATACTCAAGCCTACATCTCTCCCGGGTTAAACATTAATTGTCTGCCAGGCTGTATATAATATCAATAGTCGATTGTTGAACCGAGTAAGAATTAAAATTAGAAAGGTTTACATTTATAAGTTACTTCCAATCTCTGAATCATTGTCAATACTGAAAAAATTCAACAGTCCAGGTGTGGGTTTTTACCTGAAATGTTGTAGTTGGGATATTTTTGAGGTTGTTGAACACAACAAATTTGAGATTTCTAATCTCAAAAATAAAAAAAAAAATGCCCTAAATAAATATGAAAAAAATTAAATCCTTTTCCGGGTTTCTTCCACAACATGAAAACTGTACACATTATTTAAAATATGAATCTATACAAAACTGAACAAGAGTATATTTCCTAAATTTTTGTGCTTTATATTTTTATTCAGCTAAAGTATGGTTTAATCCGTATTTAATCCTATGGAATCAAGTCAAACTGCAACCTGGAAGGCATATTTTAGAAAAGTTCTGAATTACGTTATTAATGTTTTTTATCATGCTGAATTTCAAATTTGCTACCTCAAATTCGTTCAGGGATTTAAAAAAAAAAATAAATACTAAAAAAAACTATCATATGTTTCTTTTTTTCTTAATATGTAAACCATGATTTGTTCGAATACCTTGTACTATATTGAATTTATTAACTGTCCTTAAACTCAGTCAAAGAAAAGGAAATGAGAATTAACTCTGTTGTCAAAAAAAAGGTGGATTAAAAAGAAATGTGGAAAAATTTTAGGTAATTATTTATACTTTAGAAGAATATTTAGAATTCACTGGCCTAAAATCCTTTCCAATAAAGAATTAATCTGAAACTAATGGATGAATTTATCAACAAAAGGAAACGGGATTGGATCATTTACACACTAAGGAAGATGTACTTGATTGGAATCCTCAACACCCGGAAGCAAGGACGATCCATCAACTAATCAACCCATCAATAAATTATATGTTTGAAAATAAAAAAAAAAATAGCATCAAGAATCAAAAGTTATTGCAGCCAAGATCCAATATTTACAAATTATAACCTGATAAAAAAGGTGTTTTCCCGCTTCCTTTGAAGGAGGCGGATGGGATGGCTGTCAATCAATATGTAAAATTGAAATCAACAACAGTAGTTGACAGTGATTGTCTGTCAATAACCAAATATTGGTTACAATTGTCAGCACTGTTTACGTATTCATTGTCTACAGGTGAAGATGATCCGTAGGTACCTTTATTCTGTATTATTCCATCTAATATTATAAAATTAGAAAAAAAAAATTCTTCTTTAATTAAGTGGTTAATTTAATTATAAATTAATATTCAAAATTAATTGCAATTAGACCTCCAGATTAAAAATCAAATCCTAATTTAAAAAATACATTTTTCATTAAACGCCGATCGATCTCGATCTTCTGAACTAAAATAAATGTTTTAAAATATATAAACTATCGAAGTATTAAGTTTTGAGAAAATAACTAAAAATATAAAAAAATCTTATTGATCATATGTATAACAAAGAATTTTGAAGAAAAAAAGAATTTCACTAATTAAAATTTAGTGGCCAGTCAGTTTAAAATCTATTTAATATATTAAATAGAATAAACTTAATATAACCACAGGGAAGAACAATAATAAAACTGATAAAACTATTCAAATTAGTTTTAAACAAAAGGGTAATAATATAGAATAATTAGCAAATAAATACAATTAGCTATAAGTAAAGACAAATGAAGGTAAATTTATGTAAAAGATAGTGAACAATAATAAAAATTGAGAGAAATACTGATATAAAATCAAATCTTTACTAATGTTACAAAGTTCGTACAATTATTGTAATTGAATCAGAATTATTGTGATAATGATGTTTGTTTTTTAAAAAGTAATTTTTAAATAGTTGATATTCTGAAAAATTGACTATAGGGACTTAAAAACCAACAATATAATAATAAAGTATATAAATATTTTAATTTACTGTATTGGTATGTATTTTAAGATTAAACGGTACCACACATTAGTGGCAACACTCCCAACTTTGTTAAATTTGCTGACTTTTCTTATGGGAAAAAATATTTCAATTTTTAATAAGGAATATTGAAAATTATTGGACTTTTTTATAAAAAATTGAAATCTATAATTTTAAGAAAGTTTTATAGTGAAACAGTAGAAAAAAGAATATTGGATCTAACATATTTTTCAATTTTCAAATCTATGGAACCGTTCGATCAAAGATAGATATTTTAGACATTCAAATAATGCTGCCCTCCCCTCTGCAAAAAAAGAAATAAATAAAAAACTTCAAAAAATGTTAAAGCTTATCTTCCGGCATTTTCCTGTTCATAAAAAAAGGCATATTTGAATTTAAAATCTAACAATTTTTTCACTAAAAAAAAGGCATCAAAATCTGGGAGTGCACCAGTGTGTCGTGCCCTTAGCACTATAGTCTTAATATTAATCCTTAAATATAATTTTTAATTATATTAATAGAAATATGATTATTACGGTAAATTTTAATTTAAATTTTGTATTTTTAGTTCTAAAGATAGGGATCAATCCCCGTAACGTTAAATAAAATGAAAATGTATTTTTTTAAATAAAGATATTATTAATTTGGTAGTCAGATAATAACCATTCAATATGGAAAAATTGAATAAAAATAAAATGAACATCAACTGAAGATTTTTGTGGTGTCAGAAGAAGCAGATATCATATTGGTCTATCATGCCAGGATACAATTATATCCCTTAAAATCAGCGAACAAACCATATTTTTCTTTTACCAAGGTGAGCAGCAAATATCGAATTGCAAAAAAAAAAAAAAAAAAAAAAAACCTTCATCGGGAAAACAATGCTGGTGTCACATCTCATACAGTGAATATTTAGAGTTGCTCCTCCAGCGAATGGGCTTAAAATGCCCGTTAACAATTTATGGGGGGTGCTTCGGCCTCTCGGGTGGCCGAGTCCGGTTAACATGACAAAAGCTCTTCCTTCATCCTCTACAAGATCATTTAACATCTTTGGCTTCACCTCTATCTTTATTTGGTAGATTAATCTACGGATTGTTTAACCCTTAACTAAAGGCCTAAAAAAACTACGAAACTAATGGTTATATTATCTGACTTATAAATTATAAATTAAAGTCAACCAAGTAAGGTTAAAAGAGCCATAACTACGTAAACCATTTTATTTCAAACACTACTCAGATAAAATGTTATTAGGAATACTAATAATAATAAAATTGATCAAAGTTCAGGAAAGTAGAAAGTTTAAAATCTAATTTATTTTAAACTTAAATAATTTTAATTCTACGAAATAAATTATTCGTTGAATCCTCCAATGTGACTTGATTTCATTTCAACGATTTATCGGATCCGAGAAAATTCTATTATAATAATTTTATGATAGGCCCTTTAATTTACTTTTTTTGTAATGAAATATAAATAGTAAACGATAGCATTTCGTTCGTGAAAAATTTCGAATCCGAGTTTTTAGTGAATTCTAGAACTTTTAAGGACAAAGTCCATTGCCAAACTCTTTCTGAGCGTGATTGTCTGTAAAAGCTAGCTAAAAAAAATTATACAAAGCTTAAAATACGCTTTAAGATACTTATTTTTTTTTTTTTAACCGGCATATCGGAAGTTCCTCTCGAGTTAGCACTTTTGTACCAATCACTTGAAAACGACTCTACGATTTTTGTTAAAATCAACGCTAAATAAAACGGCTTTTTATCAGATACCTCTTATTTTCAATGAAATAGTTTAGTAGGGCTCAAACTCCGATTGCTTAAAAGTAGCTTCTTTTAATGTGTTTATCTGAAATAATCAACCCCCGCTAGTTATAATAAAATTGTGTGAATATAAATTACGAAAAACTAATTAATACATTTATTTATTAGTTTTTTAAAATTATTTAATTGTTTTACTGATGTGGCTATTCTATTCTTATGATTATTTATTTTTATACTTCTATTTATCGATTTTTTTTTTAAATTTGTACTGGATTTGTATTAACGTGTGTTGCGGATCAATAGAGAAGGGAAGAACAATTAGAGAGTGAAATAGAGAAAATATTGTAGAAGAAAACAAAGGAAAAGAATGAATAAGGGAAATGTAATTATACTTTTTTGCGAGAAGAAGGTGGGAAAAATATATAAGAAATACAAAAAAAATTGTTAAATATTAAATATTTTAAATATATTGTATTTATTATATAGTTAATTATTGTTTGTTAAAAGGTAAGAAAAAGTAGGAAAAATGTTATTGTATCTTTGATTAATATATGCTCAAATTTATATATCTAATCATTTGATATGCCTGTATTTTATAAGATTAAAAATCTTGTCTGATTATATTTAAGAAGTATGCCGTGTATCTGGTAACCCAGATAACACTGTTGGCCAGCTTAACTTTTTTTAATAAAGTTTTTCTCTCTCTGAATGGACTCTTCCAGATTTTACCATATCGTGTTGTAAACAATTGTTAAGCTATTTCCTATGTACTTAATAGTTTTATTTTATTGGTAAAATGAAATTTAAATGGAATGATCTTTAATAATTTTTGTAAATTTCCTCTTTTGATATACTGGGTCCCATATATAAGGCAATGGGACAACATCCTAGAATCTATTTATTGGAATGACATATATAATTAATTATCATTCAGAACATTATTACCTCATGCGTGCATTGATAGAAAGAAGATCAAATCAGCCTTCACCGTAAAAAGTATACTCTAAATATTTAAATAGAAGAAGTAACAATGTCAAATCGATGAGGCAGAAGGGAGAAAATGTAGGCGGAATAGTATTTCAGAAGGCAACAGCAAATAAAAAACGTAAAGACAAAGAAGGGTCCCAGTTTTTATATAATTATAAATGAGCCGTAATCTACATACATAGGCGAGGGACAGAGCTCCCAGCAAATGATCTTTAGCCCTGGTCAGTCCTTTTGTCATGTTAACTAGCAATTGTTCTTTTTTAGCCGCTTTAGGGGCCAAGTACTCATTATTAAGGCCCTGACTTAACAAAAGTTCTAGAGAATAATACACCACAATAAAAATAAGTCATTTCAAAGTTTCCATTCCGACCGACAAGTGAAACGCAGCATTTCAACTAGAGACCTCTGGATTCAATTGCTACTTCTTAACTAACAAAGATACTAAAATATTCGTTTCTTTTTGGGCCACTCGACCAATAATAATATTCTTTTTTCTCTTAAAACGTTGTGTTTTAATGTATTTTATTACAAATTTTTCAACGTTTTAATTTAATTCAAGATTCTGACATCCCGACCAATCCTAACATTATCATCACAATGTATAGTAATGACAAATGTGAGCTCGCAGTTAATAATAACCATCTAATTGCATCCTAAACTCACCAATCCCATGTAACAACCGTCGCAAGACTGGGTCGAAATTAGAGAATTATAATTAATTAAACAAATTCCATCAAATCACCGTTACCATTCGTTGTAAACCTATCAACTGCCCTAAAGTATACTTTAATAATATTCCTCTTACTCCACTCGAAAAGATCCGCTACCAAAGTATACATCTGAATTAACGACTAACTAGGAATCCTCACACAAGACTGAAAATACAGGAAACTTCACGTCTATTATGGCTACTACAAAACAGAAGAAAAACGGTCTAAGCTTCCAATCCAAAAAGCTGATCTACTTAACTACAGTAAGACCTACCTGGACATACGGATTTGAGTATTGGGGCTCCACTAAACCTTCGAATTCCTCTTGTATCCAATCCTTACAATCCGAGAACCTCAACGCTTGTTGCCTATAAGATCATCCATAAAGATCCTAATGTTCCATATATAACCAATCTAACCTGAATCAAATATCAATCCTTCCACTATAAGCTCTCGAACCACCTAAACCAACTAGTAGCTTCATTTTTTATTCCTGACAATCCTACGAAGCGTCTAAAAAAAAGATAACCCCAAGAACTAATGTAGAAATGTTATTAGAGTGCTACCAATGCGTAGTTTCTGTACATGTCTCTATCATACCATTGTAACCAAACATAATAATTACTAGACGTATTTTTATTTAAATACAGTTGTAAATGTCAATAAATAAATAAAAATACTCTGTGACCATGAGGTCATCAGTATATTTAAGCTAAATAAAGTCATGAAGTTATTTTAATAGACTTCCTGGAGTAGGCTATTAAGAGAGTAGAAGCAAGGAAGAATTAATTACACTGCAATCAATGTTGTATATAAAGGAGTAAAAACAGTGAGAATACGTCTAATAGATTAGATTCAGTTGTAATCAATGTCATATATTAAGGAGTAAAAATGGTGGACTAATCTCATACCATCAAATGGGGCGAGATCTTGCCACGATTAAAAACAAATTACTTCTATCAACCCCAACCACATGATTTTTTTACTCGGAAATAGGAAACTGAACCATGAACCTACTTTTATGCGGTAGAGTATTCCAAATATGTTGGTTAACAAAACAATAGTATTGAAAAAGCTTAATTACTTGCACAAACTTACTCATTATGCTCTATACGGAACTAAGCATAGTCAACTTCTTTATCTAATCCATACAATCCAAAATACTTTAAAACATTCTTAATTCTCCTTATTACGTAACCAATAAACTTATCCACAAACACCTTAATATCCCATTTGTAGAAGATTTATCTCTTTCAAACCTATAATCCTAATTCACTTACACATTAGTTATTGTTATTTTATCCCAAACTATTCCTGATATTCCTCAGAGGCGTTGGAACGAAGGTGGCCCCAGGATCTTCTAATTTAAAATGTTTACTGAATTGCTACTATAGAGTGGTTCCTTAACAAGATATTACTGTATTCTAACGGTGTAGGTTATAATATTTATTCATTGTATTTTATAATACAGTTGGTAATATCCATGAATAAATAAAATTTAAAATATAAAATACAGATAATTAAGAACTAAAGGCGTTAAAACAATTCAAAAAATTAGAATTTTAAATAATCACAATCTTAAATATTTACATTGAGCCTCGATCCTTACCACATTGATTTATAATCAGGTCTAAATGATCGTTAACTAATTTTATAATTAATAAATATAATACAATTTTAAATGAGTATATGAGGGGGAAAAGTATGAGGATTGTTTAATATGATTTACTTTTGTAGAACAGAAAGAGTTTATTATGTTGAGACTGAGCTGCAGATGAGACGGACTTACTGGCTGTCCATTTTACCTGTCCCTACTTCCACAGTAGTCCCCTGCGACCACAAAACTTCTCTACGCGCCAATATTTGACGAGTCAGTAAACAAAAGGTGAAAATACACCCTAGAGAATTGAAGATGAACAAACTCAGCTTGCAACTGGGTGGGCATCCGGCAAGCAGTGTTGCCCCCACTCTGGCAGTAAGCACTATTGTAAATGTCAGCTCATTGAAACTTTATTGGAACTTTGTCGCTCAAACATCCGAAGTATTTCATGGATCGAAGTCCGGAAGGGACTTATCCAGAGCACCGGGCTCTGAGGGTAATAATCCTCTAGGTAACTACGACAACGAACAACTATATAAAGAAGTTGAAAAAAAAATTCAATGGAAATACTGCTTACCGCATTCAATCAAATTTTGAAGAAATAGTATTTCAGCTATTTCTTCAAAACTAGAAATAGAATTTCAACTATTTCTTCAAAATTTTAAATAATAGTTCAACTATTTCTTCAAAACTTTCTAAGGTACAGCAACTCAGGTTAGATTATTTGTTACTTAAAGTAGATATTTTTTTTTTTTTTTAGTGTCATAGCTGAGGGCATTGAAATAAGGATCACGTTCTCCGTCCAGAAAGTTGTGGGTTCGATTCCAACTTGGGTCTGCCTACGTTCTGGCTCACACTGCAGATTTTTATCAGGTCTGTTTTAATTGGTTAAAATTAATGAACACAAAAATTGATCAATCATCATTCAATTAATTCAGGTCTGATCATAAAAATATATGAGGTGTTCAATTTAAATCAGCCTAAATGACACTCACGTCTAAACAAATGTTCTATGGTATAAAAAAAAAAAAAAAAAAATAGTCAGAAGGAAAACTTTTAGGTATCTTATATATCTTACCAACCATAAAATTGATAAACGTTTTGAAATTTGTTTTTCGTGATTGTGGAAAAACCATCTGAGAAACCATTTTTTTTTTTTTCATTTTTCTGGAACGCCAATAGGTGTAAAAAAGTTTATAATAGAAAACAATGGAAAAATACATAATAATGGTGTATTATGCCCAAAAAATAATAATGATGTTGATAATTAATGTTTCTAATGTTACCTAAGCCTTTTAATTGAGAATGAATCTAAATAATAAAAATAAAGTATCAAAAAGTAGGTGTTATTAATCGATTGTGTGGTAGTGGTGACGGTCGCACGCGTCGTCCCAAAAATTAAAAAAATATATTTAGTGAATGTAATGAAGTAAATCTCTAACCTTATGTAAGTAAACTTTATGCTCTACCATTTTTATTTTTTATTAGATCATCCATTTATGTGTAAGGTGTATTTAAGCCGATTCATATTCGATATTATGCATAGTTTCCAATGACATACTTTGGGTTGAGCTTTATTTTGATTTGGATAAATAAAATTTAACGTGGAACGTAGAAAGTGATATTTAAGTAAATTTTCTATTTCACGTTGCCGCATATATTCGTTTCTTATGCAGCAATGGATGCTCAAGTTCTATCGTGTAAATCCCGTAACAGGCCAAATCTCCAAATGTCACCAATTATAAACAGCAGTTTTTATTTTCAGTCATGAACTTTGACTCATTCCATTCATAGCCGTTTGATGTAATAACTAAATCGTCGTCCTCGCCAGCTACTGAAATTACTTAAATAAATAACAAGAGAAAAATAATAAAACACTTTCGAAGCAATAAAATAATTGATTCAAAGAAGAGCAGTGAATTATATATTTTTATTTATTGTTCACGTAAAAATATGTCTTCTTTATTAATTTTTATTTTATTATTTCATATAATTAAATGAGTAATAATAGCTAATATTACAGATTGATACAGCATAACTCCTGAGAGTTTTAATTGAAATTTTTCCGTAATTTCATATAAATACTATTGGGGCGCCGGGTCGGTTCTGGCCTGTACGGGTTTACTTTATTTCCTGGTGGCCCCACGGAAAGAAAACTGTAATAAACGTATGCAATGTTTGTGGTAGGGAATAAAAAAGAAATACCCATAAAACAAATAAATCAATTATTTAAAATTTTAATAAATATCCATTAAAACACGATATATAATGGAAATGTCGATACATTATGTACTATATGTTATTTCATAGAGAGCCAGTGGTCTATACTAAGGATTAAACAGCCGAAACTGTTAATAGAAATGGTTCTAGCACTGAGAGGCCATAAAAATCTCTATAATTTTATAGCCGTTTTAGTATGGCCTAATTGGTAGCCTAACCGACTATTACACGGTCCAATAAAGGTCGTAACGACCTTAGCCCAGTTATTTAGTACTTTATTCAATACTGCTTGGGATAATTTTATGAACGATTAACTATTATTAACATTTTTGTTAGGCCAATGACATACTGGCATACGGCTCAAGATTTCTCTTTCAATATACAATTTAGCTAATTTCATTCAACATACGAGGATAAGTAAATTGTTATCCGCAACATAGTTATACAATTTTATTTTAATCGAATAGGAAACTTACAAGTAGGAGTATAATAAATTTCATTTTATTAGAATTATATCCTTAAGATTTATTATTTGTTAAAGGATTTATTTTAATTTTCTTTTTTTTCATTAACTTTTATGTTGGTTTATTTATTTAGTCAACTTATGATTTATAATACGATATATAGTTTTATTTTATTTCTTCTAGTTTTATTTTATATATTCTGTTAATTATTATTGTTTATTCTTTATGTTGTCAAATTCATAATTATAATTATACTTAAGATGGTTTTTAATTTCATTTTTAGTTTTTCAATTTTGTATTTTACTCGTAGGTTCTAAAGCTTAATTCTGACACCTGTAATATTATTCTAAAGGGATCAGTCCCAGGATAAATAAAGAATATTATTATTATATAAATACTATATAAAAACAACGGAGAAAAAAAATAAAAATGGGTGAGAAAAGAAAATACAATAAGTTTAATAGGCCGAGTGACAAGGGGGGGGGGAGTCTGAAAAAGGTTAAAGTATAAGGTCAGGAACCCTTCTGACCACCCATACAAGAATCATGTTTAAGGTCTACACCTACACACGGCTGTAATGAGGTATTTTTGGGCATGTCAACTTGAGCTTCGAGGATCCACTAAAACCATCCGATACAATTATATTTCTAAAAATGTTTTCTTTATACACTCGATATCCGCATAAGCCCTTTTGCTTCCCTCATCCTCCCTAGTGTTTGTGAATATGGCCCCTTGGTTTTTAAGAAATAGTCAGTTGCATCGGGAATTGCAAATGGAGTCAATGGAGGATTACATCAAAAAACAATTCATGAAGTTCCACTCCCAGATACCGACAGTTAAAGGAGCTGTGAACTACAACTTGGGAACCTAACCTCAACCCGAAGATGAAGCCGAGACTGCTGGAGGACATCCTGTTATAAATTCTGTAGTTATCAATTCTATTATTGACATAACTTATATTTTATTAATTTTCTCTTCGTCCTTTTTTCAAATTAACTTGTTGTTTTTTTTGTTTCCCATTAAAGGGCAATTGTTTGTTTTTCAAGTCTATGAATGTTGTGTTTTTTTAGTAACTTTACTTTTCTCTCTTATCAAGAAATATTTTTTTAACTATTTATATTATCATAACTTTTTTAAAGTTATAACGTTGCATCTAGTTAGGGGTATTTTTTGTACCAGACTATACACCCCCCATGATCAACTGTTATAACAACCATGTAAGGCCCACCTGCCCGATTTGGTATTGAATAAAAATAAAAATAATATTTACAAAAGAATGCTATTCAAACAACCAAAAAATCAATTGATAATTTCTTCATAACATTATCAAGTTATTTTAATTACATAGGACATTTACTAGTAGTATTTTTAATACTGTTCAAAGTATTAACATTTACTATTCGTGCTTATCCCCATTTGTACGCAGGAATAATTTAAATTAGTGTGGAACAGGGGGGGTTGAATTAAGAGCAACCTTATGATTACAGGTTAACATGCTTGTATTTTTATTTATCAATCTATTATTAATCCCTGGAGAGACAACCTGCGTTAGAATGTTAATAGGCGATTATTATTTTAATAATATAAGATAAGAATGTCACATATGAATTATTTATTTCTTATCTGTGAGGTGTTGGAAGTTTCGCAGCCGCGGTTACTTCTGCGTCTTATAGCCGCTACCATCGTCCGGGTGGGGGGAAATGGTGAATACCATGGGTTTCGTCAGGTGTGCGTGGAAAACGTCTCTCTATCCCAGAGGCCGCCCAGCCAGTGGCGTGGTAGTAGAGGCAATCCAGGTCCTATCTTGCATGTCAGGATAGGCAGTATCAGGCGGCTTCGCATTCGCGGCATCTTCAGGTTCTTCTATTACACCATGCTACGAGGAGCATCAATAAATGAGACTTTATACAAAATCAAAAAAGGACCGAAAAAAACGGATTATGTAAATCCGACCGTACCAATGAATTACAATCTATTCATGAAAATCCATGTATTTATTATCATAAAATATGGTAAGTATGTACTGAAATTGCTTAGAGACATGGACGATTTTCAGATTCAAATGTAGATTGACCAATTTCAGATTCATATCTTAACTGACGATTTAGAGATTTAAATGTTCTGGGAGCATGTTGTTTATAGCATGAAAAAAAATGTAATGGGTTTTCATAAAGAAAAAAAATGAATGGAATCCCTTAAGTTGTGTGACTGAAGTTTTTTTTTTTTTTTTTTTTTTTTTAATAATTTATTTATTGATATTTACAACTGTATACACATATATACAATAAGTAAATTTGCTGTAGGTGACATAGTGACATGATAAAAACATGTGGAGAATCTCCCACTGATAGAACTCCAATAACATTTCTAGAGGAGAAGATCTCGAGGCCATTTTCTTTTCAGACGCCTAGGAGGATTATTAGGTAATGAAGGAGAAGCCAGGTTAGACACAAGTGGATTTGGGTGGTTGAGAAGTTTATTATGGAAGGAACGGTATCTGGTTATGGCCAAATCGGCAACATATGGAATATTGAGGTCCTGATGGATGACTTGATTTGTGACAAAGTAAGGAGCATTAAGGATTTTACGAAGGATTTTGGACTGTAAGGATTGGATTCTGGAGGAATTTGATGGTTTAGTGGAGCCCCAAAGCTCAACTCCGTATGTCCAGATAGGCCTTATAATAGTCATGTAGATCAGTCTTTTGTAATGGATTGGCAATTTAGACCGTTTTTCTAGTAACTGTTGCAATAGTCGGAATCTACGAGAAGTTTCTTGTCTTTTTAGTCTTGTATGAGGATTCCATGTCAGTCGTTTGTCGAGATGTAGTCCTAAGTAACGGATCTGTTCGACAGGAATAAGTGGGGTATTATTAAAGGATATTGTAGGGGAAGAGGTCATGGGTTTACGTCGAAGGGTAAATGTGATTTGGTGGGATTTATTTTAATCCTCCTTTTTTGGCACCATTCTTCAAGGGTGTTGATGTGGGATTGGAAGGTTTGGGATACAATGTAAGGATCATTGTTCACTGACAATAGACATGTGTCATCGGCATACGTGGTGAGGATTGTGTTAGGATGGGTTGGAATGTCAGCTGTGAAAACTGTATATAGGATAGGACCAAGGATACTACCCTGAGGTACACCAGCAGACTGACGGAATAGGGATGAATAAGCGCCGTTGTAATTTACTTGAAATAATCTGTCGGAGAGATAAGAACGGATAATGAGGAAGTATGTAGGGGGTAGGAATTTACGGATCTTGTATAGCAGTCCTGGGTGCCAGACTCGATCAAAATGACTGAAGTTAAAATCGTATCCTATTACCTAAGTTAAGGCCAGTACCAGTATTCCTATCCGTTCTAGTTCCTAGGCACTCAATTTTAAATAATATTTAATAATAATATTGATAAAGATACCAAGTAAATCGCTAGTGCTCTCCTGATATATTTTATAGTTTAAAAAAAAAAAATTGACGAAGCAAAATTGAGGATCTTAGACATAGGGAGGCAGGATATTATTTTTATAATAAAAAGAACCTTGAAAATGTCGGTGTGAATGTAAATAATTTTAAAATAAAAACATATTTGGAAAGGAAAAAAAATCAAGTGTTTATTTAAATAGTATGATATGAAGATAAACAAACATTTTAAAACTTAAAGGTGTTTTATAACTAATTTAAAACCTAAATCATTTAAAGAATGATTCTGAACCACACTAACGAATATCTAATAACCGTTAACAGATGATGTTGGTACATGCCTTTTCTTAGTTTTAATTATTAACCTCTTTCCTAATCCAAATTTATGAAAATATAACTGCTTTAGAAATTGGGGTAACCTCAACCAGTAAACCTCTCCCTATTTGTAGTGTACGAGTTTTTTTTTGTTTTTTTTATTTTCTAATCCTCTTCTAATTCCTCCTATTCATTATGGTTGTTAATTTGTTTTGTTTTTCTTAGCCCTGATGAAGGCTTGAAATTCTGGTC
>NW_027114392.1:572448-585067 GCF_000696795.3 Halyomorpha halys | reverse complement strand
ATGCATATAAAAGCAATCAGTACCACTACAATCCATGAAGGGTCAGGAGTTCAGTACTTTGTATGGAAGTACTATTAATAGACCAGCAGTTGTGCAAGAAGGTGAGTTGGTCAGAATTACGCTCGACCACCTGATTTGTTGCTAATTAAAGGTATCAATTAGGGACATTATAAAGCTGGGTAGTCCCTAAAGGCTCTCGAATCGACAGGGTTGACTCACATCTACAGTAGCAGAATCAATAATTATCTATCACAGTAGGATTCGAACCAAGGTACTTGTCAGTAGCACAGTGCATTACCACTGAGCAGGGCCACTCTCCTTATATTATACTCTAGGAAAACTGAAGTATAAATTTAAGACTTTACTCACAAATATGTAGAAAAAAAAAAAAAAACGAAATCTGGCTTTAAGGTTTTTAAAAAGGAATTATTCATGAATTATTAGTTTTAAAAATAATTTCATTTAGGGAAACAAACCTATCGATTATCTATAGGGGAAGAATCATGGAAAGTTTTCCTACCAAAAATAGAAGAAGGGAAAACTAAATGCCTCAAAAGTGCTATGGAATAAATCGGTTAAATAACGAATATATAATTTTGACAGAATAATATTCTTGTTTATTATACATTTCTTTATGACGAATAGATTTATTTATTCTTATTTAGTTATTTATTAAATATGTAAACATTTTTCACACATGTTAATTTTTTTACAATTTCCCTGAGGGCCTTATAACCATAATCATTTGTATACATACAGATATAAATGAAAAATAAGACGAGGGGCTGTCATTAGACGATTTAAAGTGGCAAGAATTCATTTATATTTTAACATACTCTACTCAATAAAGAGCTGAATGAGAGACAATCAGCCCCACAAATTGAATTTTAACCACCGCTTGTTGCACGGATCGAATTTCTTTGATATTTTAATGGAAATTTATTATTTGAGGCCAATTAAAATTTCAAGTCAGTAGTAATTAAAGGAGCCCTCGGAGGAGATTTGAAAGAAATGAGAGGAATATTAAAAGCTCTGATAGTGGGATTGTTTTAGCGAGCCACCACCACTCTCCTAATTATGCCCTCAAACACAAACCTTAGCGTTGAATTAATTTCTTTTATTGGAAACTGGTCGATTACTCTCAACCCCACCCCTCAATATTTGTAGGTTATTGGTCATGTTTAATTATTTTCTAGCTGAAAAAAAAGCTAGGGTTATATGTTTTTTAAATAAATCTTTACCCTGAAAAGTATTCTTATTTAATTCACACACACACACACACACACACACACATATATATATATATATATATATATACCTCATCAAATGTTAATTTGTTCAAGGCTGTATGTAGCTAAGGGAGTTGAGGTGTAGATCTATGCAACTTCGTAACTGCAGCAAGCAGGTTCGAATCCGGGAGTTGACTTTTATTTCTATGGCTGCATCACGAAATAAAAACGTGCCCCCCTCCCCTCCCCCGTTTGTCAGAAATGACCAGGAAGGAAGCCAAAAAAAAAAAAAAAATTATCTGGTTTATAGAAAAAGGTTATTTTGAAGTGTAACTTAACACATTTAATAAAATGTGAGGGCAGACAAATACTTAAGGATTTTTTATTAAAATAAACCAGAACTGACGATGATTAATAAAGAAATTGATTTAGTACTTAATGGCGTTTAATTATTTCTTAGTCCGATATATTATTCCTAGACCTCTTCCTCATCCCAACTTTCCTCAAAATAACACAACAGCAATTTCATACTCAAAAATATGTTGGTGACAACAATTTGAAAAAGAATAATAATTAATAAAATAGATAATATCTCTAATAAATATACTCATTTGAAGATATTAGAGAAAACAATCAATATTCAAATTTAAATATTATTTATTTATTTGAAATATTAATTAAGAAAAAATATTTATATGACTATTATTATAAGGCCTATTTGAACTTACGGAGTTCCACTAATGTATAGCTCAACCAACAGGCTGTGTTATGACATTTCAACATCACATTTTTTTTTGTAAACTTATTCTCTTCCCCCCCTGCGTTTGTCAGAAATTACCAGGAAAGAAGCAATAAAAAAAAAAAAATCTGGTTTATAGAAAAAGGTAATTTTGAAGTGTAACTTAAATAATTTAGAAAAGTTTTTTCATTTTTTTTTCTGAATACATTACTAAGTATGTTCTAATGTAAAAACTCAATAATTTAAGTCACAACATGCTAAATGATCTTAGAAATTGGTTTTTAATTTCTTTTACGTAGTCATGAAATATATATGTATGTAAACAGCCGAACTAAGAAATAAATAGTTGTTGGAAACTGAATGGTTTTTTCTTTTAATTGGGAATATCTACATGGAAGACATAAAAAAAAAATTCAAATATCCACATTGAAAGTATTATAATACAATATTTTAGTCATATTATTCATAAGTAACCAAAGTTTACAGTTTTAAAAATTATATTAAAAAATAAAGAAAATGTTTATTTTAAAGTATCTTTGTTATATGTACAAATGAATTGTAGAATAAATAAAAAACAGCGGGAAACACAATAAAAAAAACAAGCTTGGTGAACGAATTCAGAAAAAGTTACTTAAGCGGAAAGAGGCAACAGCCACAGAACAGACGTTCCGTAAAATGTTCCTGGTGGTCTATTTCCAATATATAAAACGAAATTTATTCCATCCATTCTATCCGTGACATCTATTCCAAAATGAAAATAAAATTATAGAAGATAGACGATGAGTATTTTTTGTATAAGTGTGATTTCAGGTTTAAAATTACCACATTCTCATGCAAGGTGTATTAAATCTCTGTCTAAGAATCTTTAACTCTTCTCTGGGTAATCCAGTGGAGTGAATCTGATATTTTGTGGATATATCAACTTTTAAATTAAAAAAACAATATATTTTCTTTATTTTCAATTTTTTCTCAGGATATAAATTAAAACAAACTAAAAATGGTAAATCTGGTATGGTGGAAAATAGTGTATTTTTTAAAAATATTTTTATCAGCATTTTTTTTTTTTTTTATCATTTTATATACATAATCCTATAACCTCTTTGAAAATGGATTTATTGTTTGAATAAAATAAATTGTATCCCAATAAATCTCAACACTATTTATTATAGCTTTAAATGTCCAACGTTTCGGCCAAACTAGCCACCCTCGAGGAGAATCTTAACTATAAATTGACAGCCACTCATCCAAATATTTAAAGTTTTAACAGGATATACTGCACATGTTTAATTAAATTAGTTAAATTAATTTGTATGTCAATATTTCATATAATTATAAATACTTTTAATTGCAATTAATGTTAACACTGATATCACTCATTTATGAAAATATGTATATGAGGTGCGAATATATGTTGATAATTTAAAGTATTATTAAAGAGTGTTGTGACTTAATTGGATAGAATTTATTTTATTTAAACAATTTAATTTTTTTTTATAAATTAAATACAATTTTCGATAATTATAGACTTGTTCGCACATCTTATTGGACACTCATAAAAATAAATCCAATTCCCTTGAAGAAATCTGTTAATAAAAACATTATTCTTATAACACCTGGGAAATTGAATGCTGCTCATGGAGGGCTTACTGCATAGACCGGAACAAATGGTAGCCTCAAGGAGCAATATTTCTGTATTGGCGGGAACTACCTAGGGGATACGGAGGGTGCAATAGAATTTCCCAGTTCACTCCCCCGACTTACTTTTTCATACAATTTTTAACCTATGGTTTGATATTGAGTAGGAATAAAATACAATTCTCATCTTACTTCGATTAATTTTCAAAGAGAGCTCATTTAGGAATATATTATGATAGAAAGCAAAAAAAATTCATGAAATAAATAAAGTCCCTTAAAAATATCAAAAGAAACTAAAAAGATCTATTTCTATTCAAATGATCGATTCAAGTAAATAAATAATTACATTCCTAGTATAAAAATATATAGGAATAATTGTGAAGCAATATACTTGGTACTGAAATAATAAAAAAAAAAAAAAAGGGGGAGGGTTTAATCTCAGACAAAATATTTACATCTGATATTTTAATTATACATTTTTTAATTAATTATAATTACTAGACACGGTTTTTTATGGCTGCTCATCACTTACACAGCTATAAAAGAATTGTTATATTACATAGTTTCATTGTATTTCAGAAACATTTTAAATATATGCTTATATTAGTCTATTATAAAAGTTTCACAAATTAAACTAAAATTAAGAAATGAAAAATCGTCGATTGAAATTAATGAAGAAGTGTTATTTAATTTTTTCCCTACCTTCAATTTTTTATTAAAAAGAGAATAATTGTATTTTCATTTTCCACCTGAATTAAAGTGGAAGATCACTTAAGAAAAGCATCTACTTGCATGGTTTGCTTTTCCACTTTTTTTTATTTAATTTATTTTTCTCGAAATCATAGGAATGTTTTTTCCGTATTAAATTATGTTCACCTAAATAAAATAAAATAATATTACAAGTCTACACTTATTTACTTTAGTTCCTGATTAAACATGTTTGTCTATATAATATGTAAAAAATAATATTAGATTATGACATCCCATACTATACTCTATCTAAGGTTTCATTGTCACAGTATGTGTGAAATAATGCTGAAAAAGTGAGAATGTTTCAAGTATTTTTAAGTAAAACGTAAAAGTAAAGTTTTGTATTATGTGTGAGGCCTTTTGTGGCCGAGGGAGTTAAGCAGTCAACCTTGGCTGCCTTGTTTTATTTCATAACGGTCCCGCGGAATGAGAACATGATCTACCACCATGGTTAGTACAGGTTGGTTACCTGTAGATAATCCTCTCCTGTCAGTAGACTTGACCTCCCCCAGGGAGTAAAAAAAAGTTTTATATGATGTATTTATGCTGAAATTTGTTTATGGCCAATGTGAGGGCGGAAAAATACTTAAAGATTTTCTATTAAAATAAACCAGTACTGGCTATGATTAATAAAGAAATTGATTTAGTACTTAATTTCGTTTTATCATTCCCTAATCCTATATACCATTCATAGACCTTCCTCACCCCAACTTTCCTCAAAATACCACAACAGCAATTCCATACTCCAAAACCTGTTGGTGACAACAATTTGTAAAAGAATAATAATAATTAAAAAAGATAATATTCCTAATAAATATACTAATTTGAAGATATTAGAGAGAACAATCAAAATTTAAATATTATTTATTTGTTTGAAATATTAATTATGAAAAAATCATTTACATTACTATTATTATAAGGCCTATTTGAACTTCCGGAGTTCAGCTTTTGGGGTCTACTAAATCATCAAATTCCTTCCATATCTAATCCTCACAATACAAATTTATCTTACTTTGTCTCAAATATTATTATCCATAAGGACACAGTTTTATATATGTTGCCGATTTGTCCAGAACCAGAAATCAATCCTTCCATGACTAACACCCTAAACCCCCAAATCCACTTCTAGCCCTGTTTCCTATTCAATATTTCATGATCATAATTGGAGTTCCACTAATGTATAGCTCATCCAAAACACTGTATTATAACATTTCAACATCACATTTTTTTTGTATATTTATTTTATATAGTAGTATAGTTTCATAAATGAAAAAAAAAATTAATTTATTCACTCTGAACTGCATCAGACCTGATGCATATAAAAGAGTTTAAAAATGGCCCCATTATTTTACTAATGTAAGGGAGTGATATAAGAATATTTATTATAACGCATTGTGTATGTTCAAACAGGTTGACTCTTTACAGGTATGATTTTCTTCATAAACCAATTCCCTAAATTACAGTTCAGATACTAACAAAGTGAATTAATAGAAATGGTGGCGACAGGTTTCTCCCTAACTTTGACAAGGAAACCAACTTGTAGCAGTCCTAAACCTGGAAGATGTTCCGCAGTGTGGCAGTGTGACTATTGCCGTACGACATAACCTGAACCCGATCAATCCCATGTTAACACGAGCGCTGACAGAATACCGACCGGTTAGGAGTTATCTCTACAAATTTAGGCTGACAGAGGACATGACCTACAGATTTGACTTCTTGACATAACATATCATCCGTTAAGTTTACAAGCGTCCCGTCCTATACTGGTCATTGAGATACAGGACAATGCCAAGATTGGTTAGTCTGAAGTTCAAGACAAAAACTTAAACGATTGAAGTTTAAATGGTCCACTATTTGTTTTTCTTTTTTAATATTTCTTTAGCACTCTCGTACTCGTACCCACAACTTTCAACTTAAAAAATTGACCAAGTTATTCTAACTTCCCGTAAAATTGAAAAAAAAAAAATAATTCTTCATAATACCCTATTGTTACCTTTCATTCAATTGAATATAATATGAAGCTTTACAATTGGTTACAATGTCTCGAGCATTAAATAACATACTTCCTTGACATAAACTAGACTGTCAAAAATCTGTAGGGAAATGCTTTGATTTTTGTCAACTGAAGGCCTCACTGAGCTTCGGGACCAAAAGAGAGAAGTGTTGGTAATAAGACTGGTTGGAAGGTGGCGAAGTGGCCAATGCCTGCATCCTCCAACTGTTAGCTATTTTATACCCTCCTCGTAAAAATAAGGCCGACCACGTAGGACACACCACTCCACTGGCGAACCCAAACCATCAGACTCTCAAGTTCTCGCTCTTCTCAACTCTTCATCACAATAAAATAAGTTATGGAAAATAATACTATTTCTTTCATATTAAATTAGTTTTACTCCCTATCTGGTTATTTCTTTCATATGTAATCCTATAAGTAACCAACCTATTCTAACAAGAGTTAGATGGTTCGTTTTTTTTTATCTGTGGGACCACTAAGAAATAAAACTAAACCCTCCCAGGGTGAAATAGAATCGGTTCCGCTATAGATTCGAGTTTCCTAAAGAAATGCCATAACTCATTCGGCTACAGTGACCTCTTGGTGTGTTCGTGTTGTTTTGTAGGGACATAAAAATGTATAAATATAACAACACACACACCTACGTGGAGTAGCTAGTCTCCCATGGGGCGCCTCCCCAGGTGGCGGATAGGGGGATTCTCACCAGATATGGCGGGAACCGGGGAAACAAAATACCCGGGGTGGACCAAAACTAGATTCAAATCCAGGCGCAACGGTTCCTAGAATACGCGGCGTACTGGTCAGCGTCTGTTCCTCGGGTTAGAAGCGGCTGTTTTAAAACCTGGCAGGAGGTATAAAATGCGAAAATACTATGGAAGGATGGAAGATATTGTAACTTTGTTACAGTGCAGGAGCACGGAATCCTAGTAACAACGTCGATAGCGGGTTCCAAAGCGCCGTCACCACGCGACCGCAGTGCTGCAATGGTGGGAGACTTGGCCATTGCAGCATCTAATTCCACAAGACTAACTACTACAGAGGTGATGCAAAATCTTGGGAGCAAAATTAAAAAGCTTCTCTCCTTCATTCGCACCAAGAACAACGTCCATGGTAAGATAAAGAGTTACGCATGCGAAATACTTTAAAAAGTTGGAAACAGCTGCCATCCCTATCGAAACCGCTGACGGCCATACCCAAACGAAGGAGATAAGTCCACCTTTGAAGAATGCTCTTAAATCAGAGGGAACAGTAAGCACACCTCCTTTGGCGGGCGAAAAAAGGAAGAACAAGAAGAAAACCACACAACCCAATGCACAAGTGGTGCATCATGATGTAGATCACCCACAGAGATCTAATGCAGCTCAAAGTGGAGAACAACATGAGGAGCTATCGCAAAAGGTACGAAAAAGATCGAGGAAGAAACCTCGCCCTAAGTCAGCGAGGCCTCATAGTAAAAATACCGGAGAACCAATCCTACTCATATGTCCTGCGAAAATGAGAGAAGATCCGACGATGGTGGAAAGGGCCGCTTTAATCACAATGGTCTGGAAAATTAATAATGCCGGCCTCTTACTCCAATTTGACCAGAAGAGAGAGCAATATCTTGCTGAAATAAAAAGCTCAATGGAGGATGTGCTTGGCGAAGAGGCAAAAGTGTGGACTTGGACGGAGGAGTCCCTTATCGAGCTTCGAGATTTGGATTATCTCACCACCAAAGAGGAGGTTGCAGAGGCCTTAAAACCTCTTCTGGGTGAAGAATCAGTGCCCATCACAGCAATAAAATCCGTAGGTAAAGCCTATGGAGCACGGAAACGGCGGTCATTTCACTACCGGTTTTTCACGCTAGGAAGATTATGGCTCATGGAAAGGTCCGAGTAGGACTGTTAGTTAGGACAAATTACTCTGAACTGTGTTGGAAAGGATAGGATCTCCATATGTCGAATCTGAGGTAAAGTAGGTCACAAAACTAGTGAGTGTAACCAGAAACCTTAATGCGCATTATGTGAGAGAAATGGAGATGCTGCCCCCCCCCCCCCCCAGCGGAAGTAGTAAGTTACCAGCTTTCCGTTCAACATTGAAAACAATGACGCAAATCCAACAACATCGAAGATGAGGATACTCCAGTTTAATTTGAACCATTGCGAAGCGGCCCAGGATCTCCTTTACCAAACAGTACGGGAACAGCACACTGACGTCACTATTCTCTGCGAACAATATAAACATTTGGATGGCAACTCGTGGGTATCCGATGTCAGTCGTAAAGCTGTTATTTTAGGCCTGTAATTCCGAATCTATTCAGGAAATGAATACTACACCGCACTCCGGCTTTGTATGGGCGAAGATCAACGACGTATTCATCTTTAGCTGTTATGCCTATCCTAGAATCACAATCGAAGACTTTGAGAATTTGTTGGATCGCATTGTCTTAGAGGCTAGTTGCCATAATCCAACTATCATAGCTGGTGATTTCAACGCATGGGGAACGGAATGGGGAAGTGGAATAACAAATCGACGTGGTGAAGTTCTCCTGGAAGCTTTAGCACAACTAAATGATATGATCCTTATGAATACTTGAACAAACCCGACGTTCAAAAGAGCAGGAAGATCATCTGATCATTGATTTGACGTTTGTCAGTGGACGCATGCATCGGATCGCTACTTGGGGGGTTTGTGGATTTTATTCAAACAGTGATCACCAGGCTATGTTGTTCACACTGCATACGCCTACAAGAAAGAAGAGTTGTCGAAGGAGGACTAATAGCTGGAATAAATAAACTTTTGATGACGCTTCATTCACTTTAATGCTAGAGGATGAGTGTGAATTAAAAGGGTCAGCCGAGAAAAAAGGCGTGTATACTGACCTCTTTTAAATCTGGGGCTTGTGATGCAGCTATGACCCGTCAAAGCCTGGATAAACATCATTCCTCAGTGTACTGGTGGAGGATACTATTGACGATTTTTTGCACGTGTTACAACCAAGCAAGAAGACGTTACCAGTGAGCGAGACGAATTTTGAAACTATTGAAAGTATAGACAATATATATAACGGATTTTCCACAAATTACGCAGGAAGAGATAGAGGACATCGCCTCGGACCTACAATATGGCAAGGCACCAGGATTGGATGGAATTCCGAATGTAGCTCTGAAGGTAGGCTCTCAGAAAACAGCCGGATCTTTTCATTGATATCTTCAATCCGTGCATTCGTGAAGGCTCAATTCTGAAACCTTGGAAGAGACAGCACCTCGTACTCATCCAAACAGTAAGGGAAGACTGGAAGACCCGTCAACCTATCGTCTAATTTGCTTATTGGATACTATGGGGAATGCCTTTTTCCTCAGGCTACAAAAGTTCACGGAGGGAGTTAATGGCCTCTCACGTGCTCAATACGGATTTCGTATAATAATAAGAGAACATAATGTTGTAACTATTGAGAGTATTAGAGAACCCAAAAAGCGCAGGACCGTTCATATTGAACAACTTAAAGTCCTAAAAACTAAAACAGCTGCGAAAGAGTAATCCGGAGTGTCTCCATCTCAACTACATGTTGTGTTATGTTTCTTAAGAGGTGATTTAATTTATCTTTGATCATGGCGATGTACTGAATAAATCACGTGCATTTTTTTAATTGTATAAATTCATGATTTTATTTTTGTTTTGCCTTACTTTTAGTTTGTAATAAGAGTTTATGAGAAGTGTCAATCTTTTGTTTTCTTTATTATATATACCTTATTGTAAATAGTTATTGTTGTTGTATTTTATATTAATTGATTGTATAGTGTAAGTTTATGAGGATTGTTCGTAAACTGGTGGGGGGGAGTTACAGCCTTAGTCAGCTGTTACTTCGATGTCAGTGGACTGAGCGAATGTATATAAAGAGAAGATATGTACCGAACCCTATAAAGCCAGTATGTTATAGCAGTTCAAGCGTGTTAGATTTTATTCCTTCTCCTCTTTTTTGACATTTTTCTTTCGCCGATACTTAACTTTATATATATATATATTATATAGAGCGAGACAATATTTTTTCCCCAATCTTCTGTAGGCTGTAACGGCGCTGCGTAGTGTTACTCCCATAGCAGAAAGAATCCCAATCAGATCGGGACGCGTGTTGAGTTTCTAACAGCACGAGAATGTTTGACGTATCGTTTTATTTTATCTATATAGAGGTGAAGAAAATATGTTTATGTTTACAGTAACATTATTTAAAGTCATATTTTTATCATACTCTTTTTTTATTACTTAATTAAGTAATCTTTTTTTTTAGTCTTAAACACCTAATAGTTAATCGCAACGGTGTTTAGATGTGAAGTAAACATATAGAGCCATGTCATCACAGGGTATTTTAGGGGTTACATACCAATTTTATTTTTAGTGTAGTGAACATTCATGGAATAACTCTTGCAGGTTGCTGACAAATGGAACAAGATTTCTCCATGAAAATTATGACAATGTTCTCGTCCCCCACTGTAATGATACAATGTTCGGTACATAAGAATTACTGGCAATCCAGCACGTGATACAACGAAACAGATGTTTCCAATTATATCATCCTGATTAAAGTTCTAAATGAGTTAGCTGTTTGGATAAGTTGATATAAGCGTAGTGGCCTGACAGTGTGCCTAGTGCAGCTATCGACTAGCTGTGCCGAAAGCTGTCAATGTCACTTAGGTTCGATCAAGCAGCCAAATCTCCGCCACTTCGTCCCCATTAATTATTTCCCTATAGTGACGAATACATGGAGTCCCTGCGGACAGCTCTACGGAGATGATACACTCGGAACTGAATTGATAGTGCTGGGAAACATCGCAATGAGATGCAAAGGCACAGACATGAATTATATTGGATAATATATATTTTTGTTTTTTTAGTTGCTCATTTTACTTATTGATAAATATTACAATATGCCACAAAGTTGTTAGGCAATGAGCAATAGAGATACATGGACACATTCAAACTAAAATATTTTTAAAAAAATTACACACATATAAATCCCTATATACATATAAACAGAAAGATAAATAAACTGAACATAATCAAACTATGTAAATGAAGAAAAAAAAAAAAAAGGATAAAATAAAATAAGTAAAATTATGAACTAATTTAACAATAAAAAAAAAAAAATCATTAGTCACATTTACACTATTATATACAACATTTACACTCTCGACCAGAGGATCCCTGAGCAAGGTCTATCCCCCACAAGGGGTATCCCAGATCCCAGCGCAGCCCTCTCACTGCGTCACCAGTACTGAGTCAATGGAGGCTGAGTATATGCGTTAAAGCCACAAACACTCAACATGAGTGGAGCATCTGGTCATTACCAGAACTCTAACTGTCGGTTTTATTGTACAATAAATCTCCTGGTCACTACCGTTTCAACCTTCGAGGTGGATTGTAGGAATGGGTGGAACTGGATAAGGATTGAACCAAACATTAGGATAATTAGAAAGATTTATATGGAAATTTGAGAATTTGGTTGATATAAAGTCAAGAACAAAAGGCATATGAAGGTCATAGTGTAGTGTTCTGTTGGAAACATTATAGGGCGCATTGGCTAAGGTTCATCAGCAGTTCCTCAAAGTCCGCAGGTCCTGACACACCTGAGTATAGTCTTATAAATTAGAAGTTTGTTTTCTACTGAGAGATGAGAGGTCCTACTGAGCAGTTTCTATTGTTAACTGAATCACCAGGTAAGTTTTTATCTTGAAGTCTAGCATATTGGTTCCAGTAGAGTCATTTGTCAATGATGAATCCAAGATATCGCACTATGTCGAACCTGGGTAAAGGGATGGGTAAAAGAACAGGTGGATAGAATAGGCGATGGAGAATAAAAGTTGCATAGGTGCATTTTGATTCATTAACTTTTTATCCACCATTGGTTGCACCGTTGCTGGAAGCAGGTGAGGTGTGCTTGGAGATGGAGAATCTATATATGCTTCTGACGATTTTTTCTAGAATTAACGGAGTGACTGATCTCCGTGGTGTACTGAAGAGAGAAGTATTTTTTTAAAAATGAGAGTTGTGCATTCATTCTCCACGTTGTGTGGTTAATTTTGTTTTGTTTTTATTATGATTTTATTGTGATTAAGTGAAGGTGAGTTAATTTGGAATGTCCTATTCTTACTCTTGCAACAACCACTTCTTCTCTTCTGTTTCCCCTTATGGCACTTGTCCACTTTTGTGTATTTTTTTTTACATTTCTTAATTTATTGGTGAGTGGTACGGCAGCCCACAATGAATCCCAACTTT
>NW_027114392.1:569585-572010 GCF_000696795.3 Halyomorpha halys | reverse complement strand
TGTATTATTATTTCAAAACCAACATTTTCATTTTGTTTGCAGCCGTCAGTGTAAATTATTTCATAATTTGAATATTTTTGTATCTTCTTTAAGAATTTAATTTTATTTGAGTCGTGGTTCTAGCGTTTCATAGTTAGATCTATTTTGTAAGACTGGTATTTCCAAGGGGGCAATCTATAGATAGAATCAGCTTGGTTTGTAGGCATGCCATAAATCTCTCTTATGATTTCTCTCTGTCTTATGCCTAATGGAGCGTTCCGTGAAGGATTCATTCCATATATGAAATATATGGGGGTACGCAGGGTTAGTTGGTTGGAGTTTGATTTTGGTAATGTAACTGTCCATGAGTTCCTGCCTCCGAAAAATAAGTGGTGGTAAAGAAGCCTCAGCACAGAGGCTTTACGAAGCCTGACGATACTACGAGATGTGAGAAAAGAAGAACTGCATGTTCCTTACTTTGTCATTAATCAAGTCATCCATCAGGACCTCAATCTTCCTATGTTGCCGATTTGGTCAAAATCAGACACCAATCTTTCCATGATAAATTTCCTGACCACCCAAACCCACTTGTCTCTAACCTGGTGTTTTCCTTCATTACCTGATTATCCTCCTAGACTTCTGAATAGGTGATGTTCTTGTTCTTCGAGATGTTCTCCTCTAGAAATGTTGGATTTTTATCAATAGTCCGACTCTCCACATGGCTGTATCATACCATTGTGTAACTAACATCAAATTTGCTTATTGTAAATATGTTTAATACAGTTGTAAATGTCAATAAATAAATTTAAAAATAAAACTAAAAATAATTTTTACCACCACGAATATTCATAAATAAGTGGCATAGTTTAAATTATTCTAATACTTTGTTTCACGTATTTGGGTTCATATGAGTTTTAATATTTATTATTTTAAATGGTTTTTTTTTGGTTTATTATGTAGTATACCAAGTTTTATTGTCAGATAGGAAAATATTTTATTCAATCGCCATCTTATTATTGGCTTCTGTATATGACAGCCCCGAAACCAGTAGGAGAATGGTAATGGAATTTTTTATGAGATCTCGTTTTGAAAAGCTATTCTGATTTAAATAAAAATCGAATCAAATAAAGAGAACCCCTATCAATGAAGAAACGCTGGGAATTGGTGATATTTCAATAAATCATTTCTCATAATTGTTTTTTTTTTTATTCCATTTCCAACTTGCTGTCGATCCTACAGTCAATATCACTATCGGCATGTGTGTGAATATGTATAACCAAGCTGGTGAAGTACGATCACTTTACTATTATAGTTATTCATGATTTAAATTCTATTTTTTTTTTCGGTCAGGAAAACAATACATATGAACAAAACTTAGTTTTAAGAATGACGAATTCGTTCATATCGTTGCACATCACCGGGAAAATATAAAGCTTAAAGAAAGTAGTAAGAAAACAGTATATATTTTTTTATTTTTCGATGACTATATATGTTTCAATATATTCTATATATGTTGTATCAACCATAAACAAATCTATAGATATAACTAATCTGATCCAGTGTTAAAAATTATTCCGAATACGAAGGACATTCCTTAAAATGTGGATATTTCTTATTGATATGCAAAATTTGAACAGATATTGTAGGTAAAAAGTTTACATCCGGAGAAATCTTCAAAAAAAAAAAAAAAATCTTAATAAACTACTCAGTTAATTAACTAAGTTTATTTAGTTAATAAAATTAAAGCATATGAAAATATTTGCGACCTCATATATAAATTACCACTATCATTTTATTAGTTAATAATATTTAGCATATTTTTTATTTTTATCATTATCATATTTTTGAGTTTTAGGTTAAAAAAATAAATAAAGCTGCTGTTTATTGCTATAATTTTATAGACTTATAATATTTGGCTTAGCATTTTTTTTTAAAATCTTCTATATATTTAAATTACAGGAGCAATCTGGGATCAGAGCCACGCATGTAGGAGGACTAACAGTGAACTGCTTGCAGCACAGATTGGTGGTCAGTCAATATGAAGGCAAGGGAATTAAGATGAGTGGACATGTGGCTCAAAGCAGTCCATCAGGACGTCTCTACACAACAACGAATGCCAGTATAGTTGGAAAGCTAAAACCAGAAGGAAAGATAGAATCGACAAATATGCGAAAGAGCTGCATGCAGAAAACTGAAAAGCAATAGCCCAAAACAGGCAGGCTGGTTCGGGCAACCTAAAATCTACAAGGTATCCAGAGCAAACCGAAAAAAAATATAGTTTAATACCATTATTCTTACCTAATTTATTTTATCAAATCCTCATATTAAATTTATATATATATATATATATAGTTGGAAACATTATAGGGCGCATTGGCTAAGGTTCATCAGCAGTTCCTCAAAGTCCGCAGGTCCTGACACACCTGAGTATAGTCTTATAAATTAG
>NW_027114392.1:563721-569218 GCF_000696795.3 Halyomorpha halys | reverse complement strand
TATTATTTTTTTTTTATTGATCTTTATGATTTATAATTGTTTAATAGATATATCATTGTAAATAGGAGTTTATTTCGCAGGACACAAAACTACAAAAACTGTAGAACTAGATCTACAAGTTTGCCACTTACCGCAAAACTAAGACTTGTACAAATACTTGGTAAACCAAACAAGCAACAAACGTCGGCATCTACACGCTTGTTTTATTCTTTTGACATTTGTTGGCTGTTTCATTCGATTTAATGTACTTTGATAATTAAAATGATCAAAATAAAAGGAGGTGAAGTTCAAGGAAAAACAAATATCAGTAATTAGGTGATAAAAATTCATAGGAATGGTACGACATAAACTATAGCTCCAACTTTAATTCTAATTTTTTTATCAAATACTTGTTAATTTAATTACCCAAACATATAATGTCTTTATACAATTATATTTGTTTTGTGTTTAATAATAAATAAATTGTTAATGTTAATTGACACGATTTAAAATAAAGTATTAAAACTCAATCAATAAAAGTTTAAAATATAAAATCTTCAAATGGAGTTAATTATTGAATCTGAAGGGGAAATTCTTTACTTAATTAAAACGCAGTGAGCACATATATTTATCTAAATAAAAACAATTGTTTTGTGTCAAAAAACCGACACTTAAAATGGGTCAACCACAAATTTCATCAAATTGATCCAAATAACCCATCTCCACGCTTGCGCATGACAGCTTAACATTAATCATTAGGCTGATCGGGTAACCAAGAAATAAAAAAATCGGATACGGAAAATGGTGGCGAAAATCGCAGTGATCACTAGTAAAGTGTTTATGTCATTTAGACTAAATGAGATATGTTTGATGATAAAATATTGTTTTCCATATTATTTAAGTGTGGTTTATATATGATTTTTTTTAAAACAATATAACTATATAACCTGGACTAGTCGATTATTATCTAAGGCGATCGAAAGGGGGATTATTTTTAAATACAAAGTTATATGTTTACAAAAGCCAGAGGACCCCAAGTACTCTCTGTGATGGATTGCCTATGAAGAGCTAGAGTGAAAGGCGAGCGGCGGAACACAGACCTCATATGAAGCTAACAAAGCAATTATTTGCCCTTCAAGACCAAGCCCTGACGGCTGAAAGATTACAGCACACCTCTATTAGCAGCTAATATCTGGATCCCAGGGCCCAATCTAGCTTCCTCAGGCAACGTCTTGTAGTGATGATTGCTTTCCTGATTACAATGTACTAGCGAGATGGTTCCTACCGATATTCTTCCTTTCTTCAGGAAAGGCTCATCAGTTCTTTGGTCCTACTGGAACAGCCGACGCGTAGTGGGCTGAAACGCAAAAACATAATCGGAATTACTCCAGTTCGCATGACGAATTGTTTAACACTGGGGATAGATTTTTTCCATAAGCCGTAGTGTTTCATAACACACTCTATCCTGAAAAAAAGTGTTTCTTGTCTATGAAAAAAACAACATAAAATTTGCACCACTCACACTTATGAAGGGTGAGAGGTACAGTACTTTGTAAGGAAGTACTTTAACCTAGACCAATGGTTGTGCTATAAGGTGATTTGTTCAAAATCCCAGCCAGATTTTTACCTGAGGGTACCCACTTCATGAGCCTGGGTGGACCTTGGAGGAACCCTAACCCACAGGATTGACTCACGGCTACAGTATTGAAGTTATTTAGGATTGGAGAATTTTCTCGGGAGGTGCGGTCAGCAAAGAACAACATAAATAAACTGTTTAAAGTTTGCAAATGTAAATGAAAGAAAGGAGAGAAGTGGTTGATACAAGTTTTAAATTTAAGAAAGAGTTATATAGAAGAAGTTATCGATGGGACAAAGGCAATTAGCCGGCATTTTTAGGAATTTTAAAAGAGAAAATTACAACAAAGTGAAGGTATCCTTGAAAATGACCTGAGTGGTCGAAACGTTGGAAGGTTTTTAAAAAGAATAAAGTTGAGAAAAAAGTTTCAAATTTGTTTTTAAATAAACTAAACCACTCTCAAACAAGAATATATTGATAAAAATTAATCTAAAACCATATTTATTTATTTTATGCCGACGTTTCGACCTGAGTTTCAGGTCTTCATCAGGGGTTATGGCGTAGAAGGTAGGCCTGCAACTGAAGCTATTTAGGGTTTTACTAAATTTATTGAAATAGGTTAATTATAAATAAAAAACAAAATAAGTTTTAGAATGCATTGTATGGATCATGAACGGGCTAATGATAGATTAAAAAAATCAAACCAACAGTAAGGAACTCAATGCGCTTCGATTTGAAGAATAAAAAATTTGGTTTATAATTATTTCCCTAATTACTAATTTAATAATAATTGATAAATAAATTCGCATATTTACTATGTTAGTAATAATAAAACAAATCTGTTCCGCTACAACCCATGAAGCGTCAGGGGTTCAGTACTTTATAAGAAATTTCTGTTACTAGACCGACGATTGTGCAAGGGGTGATTAGGTAAAAATCACGTTTTATAGCCAGATTTCTACCCAAATAAGAGTACCCACTTGATGAGGCTAGGTGAACTCTTAAACCCACAGGGTTGACTCTCCGCTACAGTAAAACAGAAAATAATTATTTACCACAGCCAGATTAGAATCCGGGCCCTTGGAGTTAGTAGCACAGTGTCTTATCACTGAGCCATCATCTCCCTCCTTATCAATATTTTTATGTAAAATATTTGGTGTGTTGCGGGCGGGCATCACACAACTTTCACTAGCAAAAAATATTCGTATTTTGGAGTTTTTCATAAAGGAATATCAGTTTATTTCCTCCCAATAATACAACAGTTAATAAAAAGGTCTCAGTTTTTTCCTGTCTTTGTAATTAGTTAATGAAGGAGAAGCAATTGGGTTTGGGTGGTTGGGAATTTTATCATGGAAGGATTGGTATCTGGTTCTGGCCATATCGGCAACAAATGGAACATTGAGGTTCTGATGTATGGCTTAATTTGTGACAAAGTAAGGAGTATTAAGGATTTTGGACTGTAAGGTTTATCTTCGGGAGGAATTCGATGGTTTAGTGAAGCCCCAAAGCTCAACTCCGTATGTCCAGATAGGCCTTATTATAATCATGTATATTAGTATTTTGTGTGCAGTAAAATTTAAGTATGTTTTGGACACTCTATCTGTCACATATTCATCTTTATGAAAGTGTCAGTAGTAATTTACGAGATTTATTTACTATTAAACATAAGAGTATAGGGATCATCCAGAGGAAAGACGGCATGTATATATTGCATATTTTATTTTTTTGAATATATGTTTAATATTTATTACTATTGAACCTATGAAATATAGGTAATATACTATTCTTATTACCTACTTTTTCAATTTCCTATGTATACATTTTATTTTCCACTTCATTCATCACTTTATTTTTTTAATTCCATTCTGTACAATTATTTACTTTATGCCATTATTTTTATATTTTCATTTTTATTTTGAGTATTCATTGGTTGTTGTCTTGTTCTGTTCTTAGCCCTGATGAAGGCTAGAAATTCTAGCCGAAACGTTGGCATGATTAAATAAGTTACTTTAACTTATTTGTGTTTTATTTTGAACGCACCCCCTAACCATCTTCTCGTATAAGTCATCCACGGTCAACTATCTCTCATGATTATGGCTTTTAAATTTATATTTATTATTTTTTAATTAATTTAATGCATATAGTCATATCATTGTAAATATTTTTTGAGTTTTTTTTTTAAAGGTTTTAATTGAATAGTATTTATGTGCGAAAATATGATATATGCGTATATATTGTGATTTTATATAAAACATTTTTTATTTATATTTTAATTTCATTCCTTGTTTGTTAAAGGGGAAAAAAAGTGAAGATGTATAGTATTATAACCTGATAGCTTCCTAATTTTCAATATGTCAATGGTAGATAATAATTTGGCAAAAGAAAGGACTTGTAAAATAAATGTTGAATAAAACTCGACTTACACCATTATGATTTCGAATTAAGTGATGAAGGCCTTGTTGTAGTTGGAAGGAATGTAGAACCAGAGAAACTTTTCACATTTATGGCCATTAACAAAACTTCATTTAAATATTTATGAAGATGAATTAGAAACTTTACTGGAAGTTTAGCGACTCAAAAGTCGGACAACTCCGATAATTTGTTAATTTAAATATGCCTTGAACATTTTTTTTTTTTCATCTAGATGCATAATTATCATTTATGTCTTTTGTAACTCGATTTCGTTCAGATATGTACTCTTTTTCTGTTAATAATAAAAAAAAAAATATTGTAGATGATGCTCGATTTGAAGCTCACGCTCGAATTGTAATAGGCTCTATGTTTTGAGAACATATACAAAAGAGAACATTCATATAACTATAGCATTGGAAGGACAAAGGGCCATGGCGGTTGGCACAAGCACAAACGACCACGAGCCATCCAATTAACCGCTAAACACAAACGTAATCAACTTTCCATCTAATTCCAAACAAAAATAAAATTATTTATTTTAGGGAGCAAATCTGCACTATTCAGCTGCTTATTTATGCTACGCTTTTGAACCTCAACGGATTTACCCGAAAGCGGAGTTATATTTTTGTCTGCCTAAATACACAAAGTTCTCGACCACTGTGAGCCAGAACAATACCTGATCCTTTGACAAGTAACCTAATAATAAAAGTTCTTATGAAGTACTCTCAGACACAATGCGGTGTAACACAAAGAGATATCTCAAGCACACTTATCAATTTAACTTCACATCAATTTAACTTTGAAGTAAATTAATCTGAAAATGGAGATACAATATAACACAAGAATAACAGCCGGGTTCAAAAGAACCATTTTTTGAATTTAGATTTATTTTTCATCAGACTTAGTTTATTTTGATATACAATTCTTATAACGACAAAAACAAATTACTTGTCTCACGAGAAGTTACATCATACCTAGTAATTATTTGGCCCTCTAATTGACAACAATTTTCTATTTTTCTAACAAACAGTTTTATCATAATTATGTTACATATAAATATATTTGATAAAATGATTTAAACTTTGACGATCAAAACTAGTCATTTATTTTTAATAATCCTTTGACTGGAAGAATCTTAAGGTATTAACTTGATTTAGTGAATGATAACAATTTCTTCCTTATTACAATATAATAATTTATTTCATATTACACAGCAACGTTTCGGGAGATTTCCCCCATCTTCAGGCTGCTAAAAAATAAATTCGACAAAACCATAACCATGTGCTTGTAACAACATTACTATATCATTTACACTCAAGGACTAATTATAAATTATTTACCTGATAACAAAAAACTATTTGATTTTAATAATCCGGAAATTTTAGATATAGTCAATATTGGTAGGAATAGAAAAATAATAGATTCTATACACATTACAAAAAACATTGAAAAAGCAATCAATTATAAAACTGACACAAAAACATTAGGCACACACTATATGGATATTATAGATAAATTAGCGTTTTAATT